>NC_074672.1:31272162-31377162 GCF_029448725.1 Salvelinus fontinalis | reverse complement strand
TAAAATGTGTCAAATAAATGATATCCAGCTCAGGCCTCCAGCTATGCATTTGGTTTGCTAACTTGCTAGCTAAGTGGCTAGTTGTCAAGACCAGGCTTCTTGGTTACAGCAGAGACATTAAATCCCCTCCTGGATCAACATCCCTGTTACCTATATTTCTTTTTTCTTTTTTAAAATAGCGCCCCATTTTTATACCCAGGTATAGTACAGAAACGGTATGACCGCCTAACCCTACAACACACAGCATCTCACTATGTTATCCACATACTAAATACACACTATGTACGTTCCCACTGATCTTGCTAAAGGATTGTTCTGTCGTCAGATAGAGAAGGAAACCGTTCTGTGTTCTGGTGGATTTCACATGTTACAGGACATGTGGATATACTGTAGGTTACTGGGCATCCTGTCCTATACTGTACTGTAATCCGGCTTTCGTTTCGGTAAATGTTTGAACATTTGATTTATATTTAGTTTTAACAATGATTATAATTAGGAGGGGGAGGTGGAGGACAGTTGTGAAGATGATGAAAATGATGCTTCTGCGGATGATGATGGTGATGATGATGAAGACTATGACTCAGACCTAGAGCTGAGAACACCTTGAGAGGAAGTGTTTCTCCGGAAACTCAGAACAGCAGAAATGCAAAAGCAGAGAGCCAAGATGTGAGAGAGCTGCATTCAGCTGCAGTGTAACAGAACAACCACAGCTACAAGTCAGGGCTTCCTCTACGAGCTTCCTCTGACAAACAAGACCAGAGCTAGAACTCAACACAACTCAGGATGACGTACAGAGCTTATGATTCCTTTAAACCTTTATTTAACTAGGCAAGTCAGTTAAGAACAAATTCTTATTTACAATGATGGCCTACCCCGGCCAAACCCAGACGACGCTGGGCCATTTGTACACCGCCCTATGGGACTCCCAATCACAGCCAGTTATGATACTGCCTGGATTCAAACCATGGACTGTAGTGACATGTCTAGCACTGAGATGCAGTGCCTTAGACCGCTGCGCCGCTCAGGAGCCCAGATGATGCATGATGCATTGCCTATGAGCCCTGTTGAACGTTCTTATAGCTCCCTATATAGTTCATGTAGGAAAGGACAGGGACTGATGAGTTTCCTACATCAGTGTTGATCAGAAAATGGCTTCATATTTGCAGGTGTTATCCTGTGATGTCCAAAGCCCTCTGATGATCTAAATGTACCTGTGGTGTTGCCTGTCAATGACCACTATGAAACAGCAGGAGGCAGGGGAGAGTTGACAGGGAGTGACGGGTGTAAATTCCAGCGGTGTAGTAGTCACTTCACTGACAGTCTTCTCCATTCAAAACAATTCTGTCAGTCACTTTTGCCCGGACCTTGAAAGTGAAGCTGTATTAGTTTAGGTCAATGGGAATTAACTGTGAGACATAAATGTCTGAATGTTAACTTGTGATCCCTGTGAGTAACTGGAAAACCCTTTTAACATCATCAGCATTCTTGTTTTTTATTGTATTGTTTATTTCACCTTTATTTAACCAGGTAGGCTAGTTGAGAACAAGTTCTCATGTACAACTGTGACCTGGCCAAGATAAAGCAAAGCAGCTCGACACATACAACAACACAGAGTTACACATGGAATAAACAAACATACAGTCAATAATACAGTAGAAAAAGTCTATATACAGTGTGTGCAAATGAGGTAAGGTAAGGGAGATAAGACAATAAATATGGCCATGGTGGCGAAGTAATTACAATATAGCAATTAAACACCGGAGTGATAGTTGTGCAGAAGATTAATGTGCAAGTAGAGATACTGGGGTGCAAAGGAGCAAGTAAAAAATAAATAATTATGTATGGGGACGAGGGTAGTTGGATGGGCTATTTACAGATGGGCTATGTACAGGTGCAGTGATCTGTGAGCTGCTCTGACAGCTGGTGCTTAAAGTTAGTGAGGGAGATATGAGTCTCCAGCTTCAGTGATTTTTGCATTTCGTTCCAGTCATTGGCAGCAGAGAACTGGAAGGAAAGGCGGCCAAAGGAGGAATTGGAATTGGTGACCAGTGAAATATACCTGCTGGAGTGTGTGCTACAGGTGGGTGCTGCTCTGGTGACTAGTGAGCTGAGATAAGGCGGGGCTTTACCTAGCAAAGACTTGTAGATAATCTGGAGCCAGTGGTTTGAGGACGAATATGAAGCGAGGGCCAGCCAGCGAGAGCATACAGGTCGCAGTGGTAGGTAATATATGGGGCTTTGGTGACAAAACGGATTGAATTGTGATAGACTGCATCCAATTTGTTGAGTAGAGTGTTGGAGGCTATTTTGTAGATGACATTGCCGAAGTCGAGGATCGGTCGGATGTCAGTTTTATGAGGGTATGTTTGGCAGCATGAAGTGAAGGAGTGAAGGATGCTTTGTTGCGAAATAGGAAGCCGATTCTAGATTTCATTTTGGATTGGAGATGCTTAATGTGAGTCTGGAAGGAGAGTTTACAGTCTAACCAGACACATAGGTATTTGTAGTTGTCCACATTTTCTAAGTCAGAACCATCCAGAGTAGTGATGCTGGACGGGCCGGCAGGTGTGGGCAGCGATCGGTTGAAGAGCATGCATTTAGTTTTACTTGCATTTAAGAGCAGTTGGAGGCCACAGAAGGAGAGTTATATGGCATTGAAGCTCGTCTGGAGCTTAGTTAACACATTGTCCAAAGAAGGGCAAGAAGTATACAGAATGGTGTCGTCTGCGTAGAGGTGGAGCAGAAAATCACCAGCAGCAAGAGTGACATCATTGATATATACAGAGAAGAGAGTCGGCCCGAGATTTGAACCCTGTGGCACCCCCATAGAGACTGCCAGAGTTCCGGACAACAGGCCCTCCGATTTGACACACCGAACTCTGTCTGAGAAGTAGTTGGTGAACCAGGTTGGGCAGTCATTTGAGAAACCAAGGCTGTTGTGTCTGCCGATAAGAATGTGGTGATTGACAGAGTCGAAAGCCTTGGTCAGGTCGATGAATACAGCTGCACAGTATTGTCTCTTATCGATGGCGGTTATGATATCGTTTAGGACCTTGAGCATGGCTGAGGTGCACCCATGACCAGCTCTGAAACCAGATTGCATAGCGGAGAAGGTACGGTGGGATTCGAAATGGTCGTTATCTGTTTGTTAACTTGGCTTTCGAAGACCTTAGAAAGGCAGGGTAGGATAGATATAGGTCTGTAGCAGTTTGGGTCTAGAGTGTCACCCCCTTTGAAGAGGTGGATGACCGCGGCAGCTTTCCAATCTTTGGGAATCTCAGACGACACGAAAGAGAGGTTGAACAGGCTAGTAATAGGGGTTGCAACAATTTCGGCAGATCATTTTAGAAAGAGAGGGTCCAGATTGTCTAGCCCTGCTGATTTGTTGGGATTATTTTGCAGCTCTTTCAGAACATCAGCTATCTGGATTTGGGTGGAGGAGAAATGGGGGAGGCTTGGGCGAGTTGCTGTGGGGGGTGCAGAGCTGTTGACCGGGGTAGGGGTAGCCAGGTGGAAAGCATGGCCAGCCGTAGAAAAATACTTATTGAAATTCTCAATTATAGTGGATTTATCGATGGTGACAGTGTTTCCTAGTCTCAGTGCAGTGGGCAGCTGGGAGGAGGTGCTCTTATTCTCCATGGACATAACAGTGTCCCAGAACTTTTTGGAGTTTCTGCTACAGGATGCATATTTCTGTTAGAAAAAGCTAGCCTTAGCTTTCCTAACTGCCTGTGTACATTGATTCCTAACTTCCCTGAAAAGTTGCATAACGCAGGGGGCTATTCGATGCTAATGCAGTACGCCACAGGATGTTTTTGTGCTGATCGAGGGCAGTCAGGTCTGGAGTGAACCAAGGGCTATATCTGTTCCTGGTTCAAAATGTTTTGAATGGTGCATGTATATTTAAGATTGTGGGGAAGGCACTTTTAGAGAATAACCAGGAATTCTCTACTAATGGGATGAGGTCAATATCTTTCCAGGATACCCGGGCCAGGTCTATTAGAAAGGCCTGCTTGCTGAAGTGTTTTAGGGAGCGTTTGACAGTGATGAGGGGTGGTCGTTTGACCGCAGACCCATTACGGATGAAGGCAATAAGGTAGTGATCGCTGAGATCTTGGTTGAAGACAGCAGAGGTGTAATTTGGAGGGCAAATTGGTTAGGATGATATTTATGAGGGTGCCCGTGTTTACGGATTTGGGGGTCAGCATTCTTGTTCTTTTATAGAGCAGGATTATCAATGTTTCTGTTAGGCTCTGTGATTCAGGCCCATCTCCACCACCCCACCCTGCTGACTCCCACATCCCAGCCACACAGCCTCTGAAGCAGCCACTTTCCCTATGCCACTGCCCTGCCCCTGTTGTTATCCTTTAATGGTTTCTGCAAACTCCCCAAAGCCTCTTTTCCCTCTCCTCTCCCTTTGGGATTAAGGGGCCAAACGCCCTGCAACGCAATTTCCCTAATTGGAAATGTGTAGGCTACCCTGTCCTCTCTCACTCTGTCATCACATCAACACACATCAGACTAAGTGATTATTGTAGCAGAACGTCTGTCTGTCTGTCTGTCTGTCTGTCTGTCTGTCTGTCTGTCTGTCTGTCTGTCTGTCTGTCTGTTTGTCTGTGTGTGTGTGTGTGTGTGTGTGTGTGTGTGTGTGTGTGTGTGTGTGTGTGTGTGTGTGTGTGTGTGTGTGTGTGTGTGTGTGTGTGTGTGTGTGTGTGTGTGTGTGTGTGTGTGTGTGTGTGTGTGTGTGTGTGTGTGTGTTCAGTCCCTCAGAGTGAAAGCAGAACTGCAACCTGGTTCATCCTTAAATGCTTGACCTCTAAATCAATCTGTCATCACAGTATTTGGAGATTGGTCAGTGACTCGCACAAAATCTATGACAGATCAACAGAAGACAGGGGAGGGAGAGATGGGGGAGAACAAGAGAGGGGGAGAGAAAGAGGGAGAGGGAAAGAGGAGAGGGAAAGAGGAGGGGGAGGGGAGCACATATAGAAGCCTGGAAACATCACAACACAGTGAGCTGAGTTCATCAGAGGCCCCCAGCAGCACATTACAGCAGAGGAGAAATCACATTATGTCCTCCGCAATCTCTGGCCCTGCGGGACACCAACATACATCAAACACAGAGAGACCAAGGAAGAGGGGAGGGAGGTAGAGAGAGAGAGAGAGAGAGATAGAGGAAGAGAGAGAGGGTGGGGGGTGGGAGAGAGAAAGAGAGAGGGAGAGAGAGAGAGAGAGGGAGAGAGAGAGGGAGAGAGAGAGAGAGAGAGAGAGAGAGAGAGAGAGAGCGAGAGACAGACAGACAGACAGACAGACAGACAGACAGACAGACACTTTTGGTCTTTCTTTAATGATTCATCCTCATTTCATTAAAACCTCAGCACCATATATCTGAATATCTGGGTGGCTTAACCCGTGACATTTCAACTGACGGCTGCCACATCATTCTCTGAGCCACACACACACACACACACACACACACACACACACACACACACACACACACACACACACACACACACACACACACACACACACACACACACACACACACACACACACACACACACACACACACACACACACACACACACACAGAGAGCTCAGAAACAGGATTGTGATCTGGGGAAGGATACCAAAACATGTCTGCTAGAGGTCGACCGATTATGATACCGATTATTGGAGGACCCCCAAAAAATCCGATACCGATTAATATGCCGATTTTTATATATATATTTGTAATAATGACAATTACAACAATACTGAATGAACACTTATTTTAACTTAATATAATACATCAATAAAAATCTATTTAGTCTCAAATAAATAATGAAACATAATAATATAATAATAACATAATAATAATAAATAATGAAACGTTCAATTTGGTTTAAATAATGCAAAAACAAACTGTTGGAGAAGAAAGTAAAAGTGCAATATGTGCCATGTAAGAAAGCTAACGTTTAAGTTCCTTGCTCAGAACATGAGAACATATGAAAGCTGGTGGTTCCTTTTAACATGAGTCTTCAATATTCGCAGGTAAGAGGTTTTAGGTTGTAGTTATTATAGGAATTATAGGACTACTTCTCTCTATACCATTTGTATTTCATATATCTTTGACTATTGGATGTTCTTATAGGTACTTTAGTATTGCCAGCCTAATCTCGGGGGTTGATAGGCTTGAAGTCATAAACAGCGCAATGCTTGAAGAACAGCGAAGAGCTGCTGACAAACACAGTAAAGTGCTGTTTGAATGAATGCTTACGAGCCTGCTGCTGCCTACCACCGCTCAGTCAGACTGCTCTATCAAATCATAGACTTAATTATAATATAATAACACACAGAAATATGAGCCGTAGGTCATTAATATGGTAAACCCTCATTTCGAAAACAAGACGTTTATTCTTTCAGTGAAATACGGAACCGTTCCGTATTCTATCTAACGGGTGGCATCCCTAAGTCTAAATATTGCTGCTACATTGCACAACCTTCAATGTTATGTCATAATTATGTACAATTCTGGCAAATTAATTACGGTCTTTGTAAGGAAGAAATGGTTTTCACACAATTCGCAACGAGCCATGCAGCCCAAACTGCTGCATATACCCTGACTGCTTGCACGGAACGCAAGAGAAGTGACACAATTTCCCAAGTTAAAAAAAAATCGTGTTGATTTTAAGAAAGGCATTGATGTTTATGGTTAGGTACACATTGGTGCAACGACAGTGCTTTTTTCACGAATGCGCTTGTTAAATGATCACCCGTTTGGCGAAGTAGGCTGTGATTCGATGATAAATTAACAGGCACCGCATCGATTATATGTAACGCAGGACAAGCTAGACAAACTAGTAATATCATCAACCATGTGTAGTTAACTAGAGATTATGTTAAGATTGATTGTTTATTATAAGATAAGTTTAATGCTAGCTAGCAACTTACCTTGGCTCCTTGCTGCACTCGTGTAATAGGTAGTCAGCCTGTAATCGGCCATAATCGGTGTCCAAAAATACTGATTACCGATTGTTATGAAAACTTGAATTCGGCCCTAATTAAAACCTTTTGGCTAGGGGGCAGTATTTTGACGTCTGGATGAAAAGCGTGCCCAAAGTAAACTGCCTGTTACTCAGGCCGAGAGGCTAGGATATGCATATAGAAAACACTCTAAAGTTTCTAAAACGGTTAAAATAATGTCTGTGAGTATAACAGAACTGATATGGCAGGTGAAAACCCTAGGACAAACCATGCAACAACAAAGAAAATTCAGCCTACCACTGTTTCCAATGGCTGTCATGTTTATTATGAGGTGAAAACCTCCCAGATTGCAGTTCCTAGGGCTTCCACTAGATGGCAACAGTCTTTAGAAAGAGTTTCAGGCTTGTTTTTGGAAAAATTAGCTAGAATTTGTAGTTTTTTTAAGTGGCTTCCATTTTGGCTGTAGTGTTTTCAAGCGCGTGGATGAGAGCGCGTTCTTTGTTGTTTATCTCTGGTAAAGACAATAACGATTCTCCATCTTAAATTTGATTGTTTATTTACGTATTAGGGTACCTGAGGTTTGATTATAAACGTTGTTTGACTTGTTTGGATAAGTTTATTGCTAACGTTTGGGATTCGTTTTGTATGCATTTTGAACGAGGGAAACTGGTGGATTATTGAATGAAGCGCGCCAGCTGAACTGAGTTTTTGGGGATATAAAGAAGGACTTTATCGAACAAAAGGACCATTTGTGATGTATCTGGGACCTTTTGGAGTGCCAACAGAAGAAGATCTTCAAAGGTAAGGCATATATTATATCGCTATTTCTGACTTTCGTGGCGCACCTGCCTGGTTGGAAAATGCTCATGCTTTTGTATGCGGGGCGCTGTCCTCAGATAATCGCATGATGTGCTTTCGCCGTAAAGCCTTTTTGAAATCTGACACAGCGGCTGGATTAACAAGAAGTTAAGCTTTATTTTGAAGTATGACACTTGTTTTTTCATGAATGTTAAATATTTCTATTTCTGTCATTTGAATTTCGCGCTCTGTAATTTCACCAGATGTTGTCGAGGTGGGTCGCTAGCAGAACGCCTGCGCCAGAAAGGTTAATCGGCCATTCCGATGAATCGGTCGCCCTCTAATGTCTGCAGCATTGAAGGTCCCCAAGAACACAGTGGCCTCCATCATTCATAAATGGAAGAAGTTTGGAACCACCAAGACTCTTCCTAGAGCTGGCCGCCCAGCCAAACTGAGCAATCGGTGAAGAAGGGCCTTGGTCAGGGAGGTGACCAAGAACCCGATGGCCACTCTGACAGAGCTCTAGAGCTTCTCTGTGGAGATGGGAGAACCTTTCAAAAGGACAACCATCTCTGCAGCACTCCATGGTAGAGTGGCCAGATGAAAGCCACTCCTCAGTAAAAGGCACATGACAGCCTGTTTGTAGTTTGCCAAAAGGCACCTAAAGGACTCTCAGACCATGAGAAACAAGATTCTCTGGTCTGGTGAAACCAAGATTGAACTCTTTGACCTGAATGCCAAGCATCACGTCTGGATGAAACCTGGCACCATCCACATGGTGAAGCATGGTGGTGGCAGCATCATGCTGTAGGAAAGTTTTTCAGCTGCAGGGACTGGGAGACTATTCAGGATCGAGGGAAAGATGAACGGAGCAAAGTACAAAGAGATCCTTGATGAAAACCTGCTCCAGAGCACTCAGGACCTCAGACTGGGGCGAAGGTTCACTTTACAACAGGACAACGACCCTAAGCACACAGCCAAGACAATGCAGGAGTGGCTTCAGGACAAGTCTCTGAATTTCCTTGAGTGGCGCAGCCAGAACCCAGATTGAACCCGATCGAACATCTCAGGAGAGACCTGAAAATAGTTGTGCAGCAATGCTCCCCATCCAACGTGACAGAACTTGAGAGGATCTGCAGAGAAGAATGGGAGAAACTCCCCAAATACAGGTGTGCCAAGCTTATAGCATTATACCCAAGAAGACTCAAGGATGTAATTGCTGCCAAAGGTGCTTCAACAAAGTACTGAGTAAAGGGTCTGAATACTTATGTAAATGTGATATTTTCGTTTTTTTCTTTTCTTCTAAAAACCTGTTTTTGCTTTGTTATTATGGGGTATTGTGTGTAGATTAATGAGGAAAAATACAAATATACAATAACGTAACAAAATGTGAAAAAATTCAAGGGGTCTGAATACTTTCTGAATGCACTGTATATATATTTCCACACTATGAATTTGGAATAATACTGTAATACTGTGAAAATTATGATAATGCCCTTTTAGAGTAATAGCTGTTTGAAAAGTCAGCCTGAAATTTCAGCCTGTTTTGGTGGGCTGGATTTTTGGCCTGCATGGTGACATCACTAGGCGGTAAATTAGTTAAAAGACCAATAACAAAGAGTTCCAAACCTCTCTGCCAATAACAGCTAGTTTTTCATTTTCCCCTCCCCACTCAGACCACTCCCATACAGTCCTAGCAAAATTATTGCTTGAGAAATGGCTATTTTCTAAGAAACTATTTTTGGTTTTAATAAAAAAAATAGTGTAGGGTACTTACCCAGAAATGATTTGATATTGACATAAAAACGGCTACATTGGACCTTTAACGTAGGTATATAGTTTACAGTCAACTTGCAAATGAATGTGTTTATCCCAGTTATCTACTATGTAAATGTTATGCAGTACCCGGGGATATTTAGATAATAAGTAACTACTACTGCTTTGGATAAAAGCATCTGCTGAATGACCTTCTTTGTTTCTTGTTGTGCCGTAGCCTGGTAGCAGATCTGTTTGTGTTTTATCCACCTCCTATGCAATTGGCAATGGAAGTGAAAGGAATAGATTTGGCTAAACGTCCAAGCTGATCTGTGACCAGGCTGACACAAAGAAGAGGTTTAAGATTAAATCAAATATACCACTGCTAACATGATATCGCCTTTCACAGTATGACAGTTGATTGATTCACTGGACAGTTTATCTCCGTTTTCCACTGTAGTGTGGATGGTCTAATGCCAATGGGAAGCTGAGTAAGGCTGAAATACTTAACTGTGCAGATCCCACAGACTCACGCAAGGCGAGGGAAGGCAAGCCCCTCTCTTATAGCTTCAGCTTAATTAACCAATCTGAGTCAGAGGACAAAACAAGGATTTTTAGATTTAGCTAGCCTCATGGGATTGGGGATCTCTCTCTTGCTTGCTTATTCTCTCATGTGCGCACTCTCTCCATCTCTCTATCTCTCCATCTCTCTATCTCTCCATCTCTCTATCTCTCCATCTCCCTCTATCTCTCCATCTCTCTCTCTCCATCTCTCTCTCACTCCATCTCCCTCTATCTCTCCATCTCCCTCTATCTCTCTATCTCTCCATCTCTATATCTCTCCATCTCTCTATCTCTCCATCTCTCCATCTACTCTATCTCTCCATCTCTCTATCTCTCATCTCTCCATCTCTCCATCTCTCTATCTCTCTATCTCTCCATCTCTATCTCTCCATCTCTCCATCTCTCTCTCTCCCCCTCTTTGCTTATTTCAGTCCTATAGTTCCTCATTATTTTAATGATCTGCGGGTAAAGGAAGTTTTCTGCTCGCCCATGCAGTTTACTTTTAACAACAGACAGAGCAGTTTGGGAATTGAACCAAAAACAGAAAAGTGTAGCCAGTGGTTCATTAAACTAGATAGAAATCCCAATGCTTTATTATAAATGTGGTATCAAAACAACCAGCAACAGTACATTTCCAACCCATGTTGGGGAGAGAGCCTCCGTGACAGTTTTCAACCTTTTGTGTAGCTGTCAGTCACATTGTGTTACATCATTGGTCCCTTCACAAACTGTCTGTGAGAGAATGTTTTCCACCTTTGAAGTAGGTTTACCCTTTTCATACTGCAGTTTAGTATGAATAGCATAGTAATAGAAATCATTCATTTTAGTATGAAGTGCAACACTTGTGGTCAACTCAAAGGGGGGCGTGACACGTGCGTGTGCATCTCTTTCAGAGCACTCAGTATAACGGCTGGATCTTCTGAAACCTCCTTATCCCAAGCCGAGGAGACTGACTTCAGAAACCCTCCTAACTCACTAGTCTGCTACTCTGCTGAACAGGAGACATCTCTCTGTTCTTTTGTCTGAAGTATCAGCCACCCACCTGCCTTTCAGAGAGCCTGACAGACACAGATATTCCTCCCCATCTCTCTCTGTCTCTCTCTCTCTGTCTCTCTCTCTCTCGTTATTTCTGCCTTTGGTTTAAATGCATAATTCATTCCAGTGCAGATTTGGAGAGCCCTCCCAATCCCCCAGCACTGGGGAGACAGAGAGAGGCTCAGCTCAGCTATTTGCCATCCTCTTGCCACAATGTACTGAAACATCTAAACAGGATTTCAGAGAGATTCAGAGACATTCGGGGAGATTCAGAGAGATTCAGAGAGATTCAGGGAGCTGCAGAGTGATTCAGTGAGATTCAGGCAGATTCAGTGAGATTCGGAAGAGATTCGGATAGATTCAGATTGATTCAGAGAGATTCAGAAAGATTCAGAGAGATTCGGAGAGATTCGGAGAGCTTCAGAGGGATTCAGAGAGATTCCGAGAGATTCAGGGAGATTCCGAGAGATTCCGAGAGATTCCGGGAGATTCAGAGAGATTCAGAGAGATTCAGGGAGATTCAGTGAGATTCGGAAGAGATTCGGATAGATTCGGATAGATTCAGAGGGATTCAGAAAGATTCAGAGAGATTCGGAGAGATTCAGAGGGATTCCGAGAGATTCCGAGAGATTCCGGGAGATTCAGAGATATTCAGGGAGATTCAGAGAGATTCCGGGAGATTCAGAGAGATTCAGAGATATTCAGGGAGATTCAAAGAGATTCAGGGAGATTCAGGGAGATTCAGAGAGATTCAGAGAGATTCAGGGAGATTCAGAGAGATTCAGAGAGATTCCGGGAGATTCAGAGAGATTCAGGGAGATTCAAAGAGATTCAGGGAGATTCAGAGAGATTCAGGGAGATTTATCTCCTCTCCACACGTGTTCTGATATTCCCAGCTAGCTAACGTTGGGTCGGCTGTGAGCAGATTAATGATGATTTGACTGCTTAGTGTCTAATAAAACGCATGGAGATGACCCAGGAGAGGGTCAGGGAGAATGTATGATATTGCTGCCACCAAGCTTCCTCTGTCCTATACGTTATAGAATCACACATCACAGTGCCTCATCTCATGTCTCTGTCTACTTGTCTCTGTCTACTTCAACCATCCAACTACATGTACCTACCTTCAACTCGTTTTTTCACACACAGCTAAACACACACACCAATTTTACACACTGTTTAACCTGACGCTTTTTTTAGCCTGACGTGACCCATATTTAACCTCTTACTCGAAGCGTCTCATTTACACACACACACACACACACACACACACACACACACACACACACACACACACACACACACACACACACACACCCACACACACACACACACACACACACACACACACACACACACACACACACACACACACACACACACACACACACACACTAGTCTGTTCTGTTCCATCCCAGTCTGTCCTGTTCTGACCTAGTCTGTCCTTTTCCTCCCTAGTCTGTCCTGTTCTGCCCTAGTCTGTCCTGTTCTGACCTAGTCTGCCCTGTTCCAGCCCAGTCTGTTCTGTTCTGACCTAGTCTGTCCTGTTCTGTCCAAGTCTGTCCTTTTCCTCCCTAGTCTGTCCTGTTCTGACCTAGTCTGTCCTTTTCCTCCCTAGTCTGTCCTGTTCTGACCTAGTCTGTGCTGTTCTGTCCTAGTCTGTCCTTTTCCTCCCTAGTCTGTCCTGTTCTGTCCTAGTCTGTCCTGTTCTGACCTAGTCTGTCCTGTTCTGTCCTAGTCTGTCCTTTTCCTCCCTAGTCTGTCCTGTTCTGACCTAGTCTGTACTGTTCTGTCCTAGTCTGTCCTGTTCTGACCAAGTCTGCCCTGTTCTGACCTAGTCTGTCCTGTTCTGACCTAGTCTGTACTGTTCTGTCCTAGTCTGTCCTGTTCTGACCAAGTCTGCCCTGTTCTGACCTAGTCTGTCCTGTTCTGACCTAGTCTGTCCTGTTCTGACCTAGTCTGTACTGTTCTGTCCTGTTCTGTCCTAGTCTGCACTGTTTTGTCCTGTTCTGACCTAGTCTGTACTGTTCTGTCCTGTTCTGTCCTAGTCTGCACTGTTTTGTCCTGTTCTGAACTAGTCTGTACTGTTCTGTCCTGTTCTGTCCTAGTCTGTACTGTTCTGTCCTGTTCTGACCTAGTCTGCACTGTTTTGTCCTAGTCTGCCCTGTTCTGACCTAGTCTGTCCTGTTCTGTCCTAGTCTGCCCTGTTCCATCCCAGTATGTCCTGTTCTGACCTAGTCTGTCCTGTTCTGTCCTAGTCTGTCCTGTTCTGTCCTAGTCTGCCCTGTTCTGTCCTAGTCTGCCCTGTTCCATCCCAGTATGTCCTGTTCTGACCTAGTCTGTCCTGTTCTGTCCTAGTCTGTCCTAGTCTGTCCTGTTCTGTCCTAGTCTTTCCTGTTCTGTCCTAGTCTGTCCTGTTCTGTCCTGTTCTGACCTAGTCTGTCATTTTCCTCCCTAGTCTGTTCTGTTCTGACCTAGTTTGTCCTGTTCTGCCCTAGTCTGTCCTTTTCCTTCCTAGTCTGTCCTAGTCTGTCCTAATCTGCCCTGTTCCATCCCAGTCTGTCCTGTTCTGTCCTAGTCTGTCCTTTTCCTTCCTAGTCTGTCCTGTTTTGACCTAGTGTGCCCTATTCTGTCCTAGTCAGGCCTATTCTGTCCTAGTCAGTCCTATTCTGTCCTAGTCTGTCCTGTCCTAGTCTTACCCGTTCTGTCCTAGTCTGTCCTGTCCTAGTCTGCCCTGTTCTGACCTAGTCTGTCCTAGTCTGTCCTGGTCACACCTAGTCTCTCCTAGTCTGACCTATTCTGCCCTAGTCTGACCTATTCTGTCCTAGTCTGTCCTGTCCTGTCCTACTCTGCCCTGTTCTCTCCTAGTCTGCCCTGTTCTGACCTAGTCTGTCCTGACCTAGTCTGTCCTGGTCACACCTAGTCCTGCCCTAGTCTGTCCTATTATATCCTAGTCTGTCCTAGGCTTCCCTATTCTGTCCTAGTCTCTCATGTTCTGTCCTACACTGCCCTGTTCTGACCTAGTCTGTCCTGTTCTGTCCTGTCCTAGTCTGTCCTGTCCTAGTCTGTCCTGTTCTGTCCTAGTCTCTCCTAGTCTGTCCTGTTCTGAACAAGTCTGTCCTGTTCACACCTATTCTGTCCTAGTCTGTCCTGTTCTGAACAAGTCTGGCCTGTCATGTCCTAGTCTGTCCTGTTCTGTCCTAGTCTGGCCTAGTCTGTCTTGTTCTGAACAAGCCTGTACTCTTCACACCTATTCTGTCCTAGTCTGTCCTGTTCTGAACAAGTCTGTCCTGTTCACACCTATTCTATCCTAATATGTCCTGTTCTGTCCTAGTCTGTCCTGTTCTGAACTGGTCTGACCTAGTCTGTCCTGTTCTGAACTGGTCTGACCTAGTCTGTTCTGTTCACACCTGTTCTGTCCTACTCTGTCCTGTTCTGAACTAGTCTGTCCTGTTCTGTCCTAGTCTGTCCTGTCCCGTCCTAGTCTGTTCTAGTCTGTCCTGTTCTGTCCTAGTCTTTCCTGTTCTGTCCTAGTCTGTCCTGTTCTGTCCTGTTCTGACCTAGTCTGTCATTTTCCTCCCTAGTCTGTTCTGTTCTGACCTAGTTTGTCCTGTTCTGCCCTAGTCTGTCCTTTTCCTTCCTAGTCTGTCCTAGTCTGTCCTAATCTGCCCTGTTCCACCCCAGTCTGTCCTGTTCTGTCCTAGTCTGTCCTTTTCCTTCCTAGTCTGTCCTGTTTTGACCTAGTGTGCCCTATTCTGTCCTAGTCAGTCCTATTCTGTCCTAGTCAGTCCTATTCTGTCCTAGTCTGTCCTGTCCTAGTCTTTCCCGTTCTGTCCTAGTCTGTCCTGTCCTAGTCTGCCCTGTTCTGACCTAGTCTGTCCTAGTTTGTCCTGTCCTGTCCTAGTCTTCCCTGTGCTGTCCTAGTCTGCCCTGTTCTGTCCTAGTCTGTCCTGTTCTTAACTAGTCCGTCCTGTTTACACCTATTCTGTCCTAGTTTGTCCTGTTCTGTCCTAGTTTGTCCTGTTCTGTCCTAGTTTGTCCTGTTCTGAACAAGTATGTCCTGGTCACACCTATTCTGTCCAAGTCTGACCTATTCTGTCCTGTTCTGTCCTGTTCTGTCCTGTCCTATCTTAGTCTGTCCTGTTCTGTCCTAGTCTGTCCTGCTCTCTCCTGGTCTGTCCTAGTCTGACCTGCTCTCTCCTGGTCTGACCTGCTCTCTCCTAGTCTGTCCTAGTCTGTCCTGCTCTCTCCTGGTCTGACCTGCTCTCTCCTAGTCTGTCCTAGTCTGTCCTGCTCTCTCCTAGTCTGTCCTGCTATCTCCTGGTCTATCCTAGTCTGTCCTGCTCTCTCCTGGTCTATGCTAGTCTGTCCTGCTCTCTCCTGGTCTTTCCTAGTCTGTCCTGCTCTCTCCTGGTCTATCCTAGTCTGTCCTGCTCTCTCCTGGTCTATCCTAGTCTGTCCTGGTCTGACCTGCTCTCTCCTAGTCTGTCCTAGTCTGACCTGCTCTCTCCTAGTCTGTCCTGCTATCTCCTGGTCTATCCTAGTCTGTCCTGCTCTCTCCTGGTCTGTCCTAGTCTGTCCTGCTCTCTCCTAGTCTGTCCTGCTATCTCCTGGTCTATCCTAGTCTGTCCTGCTCTCTCCTGGTCTGGCCTAGTCTGTCCTGCTCTCTCCTGCTCTCTCCTGGTCTGTCCTGCTCTCTCCTGGTCTGTCCTGGTCTGACCTGCTCTCTCCTAGTCTGTCCTAGTCTGTCCTGCTCTCTCCTAGTCTGTCCTGCTCTCTCCTGGTCTATCCTAATCTGTCCTGCTCTCTCCTGGTCTGTCCTAGTCTGTCCTGCTCTCTCCTGGTCTATCCTAGTCTGTCCTGCTCTCTCCTGGTCTGTCCTAGTCTGTCCTGCTCTCTCCTGGTCTGACCTGCTCTCTCCTAGTCTGTCCTGCTATCTCCTGGTCTGTCCTAGTCTGACCTGCTCTCTCCTAGTCTGTCCTAGTCTGTCCTGCTCTCTCCTAGTCTGTCCTGCTCTCTCCTGGTCTGTCCTAGTCTGTCCTGCTCTCTCCTGGTCTATCCTAGTCTGTCCTGCTCTCTCCTGGTCTGTCCTAATCTGACCTGCTCTCTCCTGGTCTGTCCTAGTCTGACCTGCTCTCTCCTAGTCTGTCCTAGTCTGACCTACTCTCTCCTGGTCTGTCCTAGTCTTACCTGTTCTCTCCTGGTCTGTCCTAATCTGACCTGCTCTCTCCTGGTCTGTCCTAGTCTGACCTGCTCTGTCCTTGTCTCTCCTAGTCTGACCTGCTCTCTCCTGGTCTGTCCTAGTCTGACCTGCTCTCTCCTGGTCTGTCCTAGTCTGACCTGCTCTCTCCTTGTCTGTCCTAATCTGACCTGGTCTCTCCTTGTCTGTCCTAATCTGACCTGCTCTCTCCTGGTCTGGCCTAGTCTGTCCTGCTCTCTCCTGGTCTGTCCTAGTCTGACCTGCTCTCTCCTTGTCTGTCCTAATCTGACCTGGTCTCTCCTTGTCTGTCCTAATCTGACCTGCTCTCTCCTGGTCTGGCCTAGTCTGTCCTGCTCTCTCCTAGTCTCTCCTAATCTGACCTGCTCTCTCCTGGTCTGGCCTAGTCTGTCCTGCTCTCTCCTGGTCTGTCCTAGTCTGTCCTGCTCTCTCCTAGTCTCTCCTAGTCTGACCTGCTCTCTCCTGTTCTCTCCTAGTCTGACCTGCTCTCTCCTTGTCTGTTCTAGTCTGACCTGCTCTCTTCTAGTCTGACCTGCTCTCCCCTAGTCTGTCCTAGTCTGACCTGCTCTCTTCTAGTCTGACCTGCTCTCCCCTTGTCTGTCCTAATCTGACCTGCTCTCTCCTCGTCTGTCCTAGTCTGACCTGCTCTCTCCTGGTCTGGCCTAGTCTGTCCTGCTCTTTCTTAGTCTGTCCAAGTCTGACCTGCTCTCTCCTGGTCTGTCCTAGTCTGACCTGCTCTCTCCTGTTCTCTCCTAGTCTGTCCTGTTCTGTTCTAGTCTGACCTGCTCTCTTCTAGTCTGACCTGCTCTCTTCTAGTCTGACCTGCTCTCCCCTATTTTGTCCTAGTCTGACCGGCTCTCTCCTTGTCTGTCCTAATCTGACCTGCTCTCTCCTGTTCTGTCCTAGTCTGTCCTGCTCTCTCCTGGTCTGTCCTAGTCTGTCCTGCTCTCTCCTAGTCTGTCCTGCTCTCTCCTAGTCTGACCTGCTCTCTCCTGGTCTGACCTGCTCTCTCCTGGTCTGTCCTAGTCTGTCCTGCTCTCTCCTAGTCTGTCCTGCTCTCTCCTAGTCTGTCCTAGTCTGACCTGCTCTCTCCTGGTCTGTCCTAGTCTGTCCTGGTCTGTCCTAGTCTGTCCTAGTCTGTCCTAGTCTGACCTGATCTCTCCTGGTCTGTCCTAGTCTGTCCTGCTCTCTCCTAGTCTGTCCTGCTCTCTCCTAGTCTGTCCTGCTCTCTCCTAGTCTGTCCTAGTCTGACCTGCTCTCTCCTGGTCTGTCCTAGTCTGTCCTGGTCTGTCCTAGTCTGTCCTAGTCTGTCCTAGTCTGACCTGATCTCTCCTGGTCTGTCCTAGTCTGTCCTGGTCTGTCCTAGTCTGTCCTAGTCTGTCCTAGTCTGACCTGATCTCTCCTGGTCTGTCCTAATCTGACCTGCTCTCTCCTAGTCTGTCCTAGTCTGACCTGATCTCTCCTGGTCTGTCCTAATCTGACCTGCTCTCTCCTAGTCTGTCCTAGTCTGACCTGCTCTCTCCTGGTCTGTCCTAATCTGACCTGCTCTCTCCTAGTCTGTCCTAGTCTGACCTGCTCTCCTGGTCTGTCCTAGTCTGTCCTGTTCTCTCCTAGTCTGTCCTAGTCTGACCTGCTCGCTCCTGGTCTCTCCTAGTCTGTCCTGCTCTGTCCTGGTCTGTCCTAGTCTGACCTGCTCTCTCCTGGTCTGTCCTAGTCTGTCCTGCTCTGTCCTGGTCTGTTCTAGTCTGACCTGTTCTCTCCTGGTCTGTCCTAGTCTGACCTGCTCTCTCCTGTTCTGTCCTAGTCTGACCTGCTCTCTCCTGGTCTGTCCTAGTCTGACCTGCTCTCTCCTGGTCTATCCTAGTCTGACCTGCTCTCTCCTGGTCTGTCCTAGTCTGTCCTAGTCTGTCCTGCTCTGTCCTGGTCTGTCCTAGTCTGTCCTGTTCTCTCCTAGTCTGACCTGCTCGCTCCTGGTCTGTCCTAGTCTGTCCTGCTCTGTCCTGGACTGTCCAATCTGACTTGCTATCTTCTAATCTGTCCTGCTCTGTCTTGGTCTGTCCTAGTCTGACTTGCTCTCTCCTGGTCTGTACTGCTCCAGACTCATTCAGCAGCGGGATGAGCTAATGCCAATCACACACACAGCACTCTACTGTACAATATAATAGAGACCCAGTCACACACAGAGTACTGTACTCTATTGTACAAACACTGACCTAATCCCAATCACACACAAAGTACAATTTAATCATGACGCTATCACACACACTGTACAATCCAATGAATGACACACACTGTACGATAATAATGTATTACTTGAATAAAAAGAGTTACACTGTCAAAAGTAGACCAAGTTCTCTGAAGGAGTGTGTTGTGAAAGAAACAGCCATTATTTCCTAACAAACTGTGAAGCTGCTCCAAGCAATCAACTGTCAGGGTTGACCTGGTTAGTTGTGTATTTCTGTCTGTATTCAGCTTTCTCATGCACAGTCAGTGGCGTGGTTGTCCTTCATATGAACTGGGTGATGGATCCTGCCTATCAGCTGTCACTATGGGAGATTGTACTGATTTGATGTTTTAGGATCCCCGTTAGCCGATGACAATGGAGACAGCAAGTCTTACTGTGGTCTGACACACAACCTAAAATACATTACAGACAAAATACTTTACAATTGACATACATTTAAAAACATGAACATGTAGTGTGTGTGCCTCTATCAGTTACACATACTGTATCAGTACATACACACAACAAGTAGGTCACATGGGGGGGGGAGAGGCGTTGTGCCGTGAGGTGTTGCTTTATGTGTTTTTTGCTGTTTACTTGCGCTATATAAGATGGAAGGTTCCATGCACTCATGGCTCTGTACAATACTGTATGTTTCCTTGAATTTGTTATGGACCTGGGGACTGTGAAAAGACCCCTGAGTCTAGTGAGTCTAGTGTTCTGATAGGACTTTACGACAAGCTATAGGACACAATGACAAGCACAGTCATTGGGGTGCCCGCGCACAAACATGCACACATACAGACATGGCAGTGCCATATCCCAGGTCTCGGGTGGTGAGTCATGTTGTCACACTTCATGCAGGGAGATGTCTATTACTGCTCAGAACCAAATGACTCAATTATTCAGAATGGATGCCTGTGGCTGCTGCACTCACAGGACCTCTGAGAACAGGAGAGAGCCACTGGCACCTGAATATACGTGGGGAGGAGAAAAGGAGAGGAGGGAAGGATGGGAGGAGAGGAGACATGGAGGAGAACCGGAGAAAGGCACTGGCACTACACAAAGAAAGACAGGTAAGGAAAGGAAAGAAGAGGAGAGGATAAAAATGTAACTTCCTCCATCTTGTCTATCCACTTGGTGTCTTTGGGAGCAGAACAAGATCCACTTTGGTTCTGACCATCCTTGCTAGATGTATTTTAATATCTCATACACAAGTTGGGCCAGCCATTGTGTTGTGCCTTTAGGGCTGGCCTCAGCTCCAACCAGAAGGGCTCAGTCTAGACAAGTAGTCTTGATCTCCTTGTCGTTGTGTTGGTACCACATAATTGTTGTTTTGGTCTGGGAGTGGGCCTCCAGAGCCCTGTCCCTGACCTAGTGTGGACCTGCCTGCCCCTCCCCTTGAGCCACACTGTCCTGCCATCCACAGGGCTACTGTACTGCACATCTGAGACACTTCCTGTGTGATGAAGCAACGTGTCCTCCGCTAAAGACTGCTTCCCCCTAGAGTCTATCAATCACCATCACCCCTGACACACCCACTGCCATACAAATTGAATTAACACACACACACGTCTAGCAAGCAGAGACAAGCTTGTAACGCTGGCCATATTTTCCTAAGGAGAACTCCTGCTATGGTAGGCGATTCAAACAATAATAACTCCTAACCCATAATATTTTCCCTTGTTTTACTCTCCTTGTGGGGATTTCCAGTTCCCATGAGGATAGTAATACTATCACTCACTCACTCACTCACTCACTCACTCACTCATTCACTCACTCACTCACTCACTCACTCACTCACTCACTCACTCACTCACTCACTCACTCACTCACACACATTTACAGCCATTTCACTTTGACAGATCAGACACACACTCACTCAAACCCACTGTCATTTCGCACTGACAGATCACACAAACCTGCTTCCATTTTAATCTGCAGGGCGGCGATGCAGCCTGTTTGAGCGGGTTAGGCTGCTACTCAATCTGACATCGGCAATTTACAGTATAAATTCAAGATGTTTATGTTCATACTATAGTGTGTGTGAGTGTTTGTGTGTGTGTGTGAGTGTGTGTGTGTGTGTTCATGTTCTTGTATGTGTTTATGTGAGCCCTGTTCCCTCCCAGTGGTTGTGTGTGTTGTGAGTGGAGTAGTTCTGTAGCAGGACCCCGTGGTTTGGCTGAGTCACTCTCTTTGCAGCTGCAGGGGTGCAGGCAACCTCTGATGCCCTTACAAGCACCCCAACATCTCAGTGTGTGTGAGAGAGAGCCTCTGGAACAAACTAGAGCAAACTGTGGTTTCAGGCCTCTGCCTTGCACGTTCATCAGAGAGAGCAGGGTGAGAATCTACATGCACACCCTAGCCTCTGCCGAGTCACCAGCAACCCCTAGCCTCTGCTGAGTCCCCAGTAACCCCTAGCCTCTGCTGAGTCCCCAGCAACCCCTAGCCTCTGCTGAGCCCCCAGAAACCCCTAACCTCTGCTGAGTCCCCAGAAACCCCTAACCTCTGCTGAGCCCCCAGAAACCCCTAACCTCTGCTGAGTCCCCAGAAACCCCTAACCTCTGCTGAGTCCCCAGTAACCCCTAGCCTCTGCTGAGTCCCCAGCAACCCCTAGCCTCTGCTGAGCCCCCAGAAACCCCTAACCTCTGCTGAGCCCCCAGAAACCCCTAGCCTCTGCTGAGCCCCCAGAAACCCCTAACCTCTGCTGAGCCCCCAGAAACCCCTAACCTCTGCTGAGCCCCCAGAAACCCCTAGCCTCTGCTGAGTCCCCAACGACCAAATGTTCTGGTTTTCAGGAGAAATGGAAAGAGAGCCTGTGACGCGACTTCCACTTGTGGACGTTAACAAGGTGACACTCCATCCTAACTCCTCCTCCACATTTACTGGATTGGTTGGACAGTGCAGTAGGGCACTGGTCACCAACCGGTCGATCGCGATCAACTGGTCGATCTCCAAGGCATTCCTGGTCAAATCACCAAACATTTCTGTAAAAAAACAACGATAAAGCCTTGCGTTCCTGTTGGCTGTAGGTGCACTTGATTCAGCAGTCCTAGCGCCGGGAAGGCAAAGTGTTCCCATTTTGAACCATTTCATGTGTCTGAAGGTAGAACTTGCCTACCCGGTAGGCCCAGACAGCAAATCAAGTGCACTTGTAGGCCTACCGCTGGCCAATCAGATAGCTCTGATCACCTTGTCTACACAGTTTCCTTGAGCCATAGACTGTAAAAGAAGCCTCGACCCCACAGCAAAGTTGATAGTGTGAGATTTCTAAACTTTTAAAACCATGACTAGAGAGACTCAACAAATATAGCAAAGAGCTGCTGTTTTTACATGCATGTTCATGTTTCAGTAGATTTTTCAGCTTTGTCAACACTTTGTTAAACACCTTCATAAGCTATAAAATGTGCGTTCTCCCTACTACCACACACTACAAACAGCACTACAGCTACAATGAATGAGTATGAATTAATGAGTTTAGCAAAGTGTTCCGATAAGTTTGCATTGTTATTATTAGCTGTTTGTGTCTTAAATATTGAGGAAGATGTCACTATCTCTGGTCATAGGAGTAACAACATGAATTGATGCATGAGGCAGAAGTAATGCAGTGCGACTTGAGTTTCGCCATTGGCTGGAAGACCCTGTCCTCTTTTCTCAGCGGAGGGAAGGAGGGCAGAGGGACCGTGAGTCGGGTGAGAGGCAGCCTCACCTATGCTCCCTCCCTCCCTCCCTACATCAGACTGACCATCAGATGCAGGTCATCAGTCCAGTAAAAAAAATAAGGGAAATGATTATGCTCACTTACAGAGCCATGAAAAAGTATTTGCCCCCTTTCTGATTTTCTCTATTTTCGTATAGTTTGATGTTGAATGTTATCAGATCTTCAACCAAAACCTAATATTAGATCAAGGCAACCTGAGTTTATAAATAACAAAAAATATTGCTACTTGTTTTATTTATTTAATTAACAAAGTTATGCAACACCCAATTCCCCTGTGTGAAAACTAATTTCCCCTTACACTCAATAACTGGGTGTGCCACCTTTGGCTGCAATGACTGCAACCAAATGCTTCCTGTAGTTGTTGATCAGTCTCTCACATCGCTGTGGATGAAGTTTGGCCCACTCTTGCATGCAGAACTGCTCTAACGCATCAACGTTTTGGGGTTTTCAAGCATGAACTAACTGCTCGTTTCAAGTCCTGCTACAACATCTCAATTTGGATTAGGTCTGGGCTTTGACTAGGCCATACCAAAACTTAAAATTGGTTGCTTTTTAACCATTTTCATGTAGACTTGATTGTGTGTTTTGGGTCATTGTCTTGCTTCATGACCCAGCAGCGCTTCAGCTTCAGCTCACAGACGGATGGCCTGACATTCTCCTGTAGAATTCTCTGATACAGAGCAGAATGCATCACCAAACCATCACACTACCACCACCATGCTGACTGTTGCTATGAGGTTCTTACTGTGGAATGCAGTGTTTGGATTTCACCAGACATTATGGGACCCATCTCGTTCAAAAAGTTGGCTCAAGTTTGGCAAAAAGCACCTGGAAATACCTGGATGATCATCAAGACTCTTGGAAGAATGTTCCATGGATAGATGAGTCAAAAACATATATTTTTGGTCGACATGGGTCCCATAGCCAAAATGCAGTGATAATGTATTGGGCCTATAACCTACTGCACAAACCTCATTGCTACAAAACTGATTTGAATTGTTTAATGTTGCATAGGCTTCTGATCTGAGCGGTAGATCTCAGCTTGCATTTTGACTCAGAAAGTGATCTTAACTCAGAAAAGGTTAACCACTGATGTAGGAGATCTAGTTTCAGGCACTTCTTTCCCGCCTGCTACGTTAGGTTAATACACACTCTAACCTCACACACTCTGCAAACACCCTGCCATGTTGCAGGAAGGGCACCGCTAGACCCACCCATCAACCGGTTTTAACGTTCAGTAGATGACGTCATGACCGTCCAATCTTCTATTCTGCACACAGAGAGCTGCTCCTTCCACTCTCTTTTTAGTCAGCTTAAAATGACAGTTTACGGAAAAACATAATCCTAGGTGAGTTTCCTCCTCTCTCTCTCTCTTTTTCTCTCACTCTCATCTGTCCATACTCTCTCGCTCTCTCTCATCTGTCCATCCTCTCTCATCTGTCCATCCTCTCTCGCTCTCTCATCTGCCCATACTCTCTCGCTCTCTCATCTTTCCATCCTCTCTCTCTCTCTCTCTCTCTCATCTGTCCATTCTCTCTCACTCTCATCTGTCCATCCTCTCTCTCTCTCTCACCTGTCCATCCTCTCTCGCTCTCTCATCTGTCCATCCTCTCTCGCTCTCTCATCTGTCCATCCTCTCTCGCTCTCTCATCTGTCCATCCTCTCTCGCTCTCTCATCTGTCCATCCTCTCTCGCTCTCTCATCTGTCCATCCTTTCGCTCTCTCATCTGTCCATCCTCTCTCTCTCACTCTCTCATCTGTCCATCCTCTCTCTCTCGCTCTCTCATCTGTCCATCCTCTCTTTTCGCTCTCTCATCTGTCCATCCTCTCTCTCTCTCTCTCTCTCATCTGTCCATCCTCTCTCGCTCTCTCATCTGTCCATCCTCTCGTTCTCTCATCTGTCCATCCTCTCTCGCTCTCTCATCTGTCCATCCTCTCTCGCTCTCTCATCTGTCCATCCTCTCTCGCTCTCTCATATGTCCATCCTCTCTCGCTCTCTCATCTGTCCATCATCTCTCGCTCTCTCATCTGTCCATCCTCTCTCTCTCTCTCTCTCATCTGTCCATCCTCTCTCTCTCTCTCATCTGCCCATACTCTCTCGCTCTCTCATCTGTCCATCCTCTCTCGCTCTCTCATCTGTCCATCCTCTCTCGCTCTCTCATCTGTCCATCCTCTCTCGCTCTCTCATATGTCCATCCTCTCTCGCTCTCTCATCTGTCCATCATCTCTCGCTCTCTCATCTGTCCATCCTCCACAGTAAGTAAAAACAGCAGTAGCGAATGAATAGTCTGGGTGTTTCTCAAAGGAGTATATATACTGACTCCTGTCTTTGAGTCATTGCGCACACATGTACAAACACACACACACACGCATGCACACACAGACATGCACAAACACGCACACGCACACCCTCAAGGCAACGTGCTTTACACCTCCACACCTAGACAAGGGTAATAAGCTGTTATGCCTGGTCAAGGCCTTGACATTGAGGAGCTTGATGAGATCATGCCATCAGGACAGCAAATTATTTCAGGGCCAATATATCAGGGTTCTATATCTATGGTCAGGGCAAACAAAATTATTTGACAGTGTTAATTGGCCTGGTATTGTGTTGGACAGTGTTAATTGGCCTGGTATTGTGTTGGACAGTGTTAATTGGCCTGGTATTGTGTTAGACAGTGTTAATTGGCCTGGTATTGTGTTGGACAGTGTTAATTGGCCTGGTATTGTGTTGGACAGTGTTAATTGGCCTGGTATTGTGTTGGACAGTGTTAATTGGCCTGGTATTGTGTTGGACAGTGTTAATTGGCCTGGTATTGTGTTGGACAGTGTTAATTGGCCTGGTATTGTGTTGGACAGTGTTAATTGGCCTGGTATTGTGTTGGACAGTGTTAATTGGCCTGGTATTGTGTTGGACAGTGTTAATTGGCCTGGCATTGTGTTGGACAGTGTTAATTGAGTTATCAGACAGAGATTTCGTGACTGGCTCTCTATCGATCAGACGGATGAATGGAGGACACACAGCCTCGGATTACACAGAAACTAGCACATCAGCCAAGCCCCCTGGAGAGGGAAAGAGAGGGGGAAAGGAGAGAGAGAGAGAGAGAGAGAGAGAGAGAGAGAGAGAGAGAGAGAGAGAGAGAGAGAGAGAGAGAGAGAGAGAGAGAGAGAAGAGAGAGAGAGAGAGAGAGAGAGAGAGAGAGAGAGAGAGAGAGAGAGAGAGAGAGAGAGAGAGAGAGAGAGAGAGAGAGAGAGAGAGAGAGAGAGAGAGAGAGAAGAGAGAGAGAGAGAGAGAGAGAGAGAGAGAGAGAGAGAGAGAGAGAGAGAGAGAGAGAGAGAGAGAGAGGGGGATAGAACAAGAGAGAGAGTTGTGCTTGTGTTTTCTGTCTCTCTTAGCTATGAGAACACCACCTGGGACTCAGTCTCTCTTTCATGTAGAGGTGAATACATCAATAGAAAACTGCATTAATTCCTCCAAAAGAGCCCAAAATAGTCCCAGCATAATACTACATACTACATCCAGGCTCCTGATACAATACTGTTATACACCTGACAAGGGCTGTGGTGGTCACAACATTTCGTCGGCCGGTGATTGTCAATCAAATAACTGTCGGTCTCACGGTAATTGACCGTTAATTAAAATAAACGCATTTAGCATCTCCTGGCTTCTATGTAATAAAAAAAATCTATGTAATATAGCCTACACCTTCACAATAAATTCATGATTTGTTTTAGACAGGCCTAAAGAATCATGATATGAAGAAAATATCTATTTCAGAACAGAATAGCATACTCTGAGTTGTCCTTATGTTAAGTCCTGATCTGGCTATGCCAAATGGTCTGTGGGCTACACTAGTTCATTTAGCAGACAAGATTTGATTAGAATTCCGTGGCATTATTTTATAGTATGAAGAACACAATTGAACAAAGCTGAATAAAATAGAAAGGATATTTTCTCCAAACGATTTGAGGGAGTGTCACATGTAGCTATTCTGTGTTGAGCGGTTAACAAAGAACTAGGTATTCCTACATGCTATATTTAGAGTTATTAACGTAACTTTAGTTGTTCTACAAACTTTGGCCTATATGTTTAGATTTTTTTTTTAATTACCCCTTTTTCTCCCCAATTTCGTGATATCCAATTGGTAGTTACAGTCTTGTCTCATCGCTGCAACTCCCATACGGACTCGGGAGAGGCGAAGGTCGAGAGCCATGCGTCCTCCAAAACACAATCCAACCAAGCCGAACTGCTTTTTGACACAATGCCCACTTAACCCAGAAGCCAGCCGCACCAATGTGTCGGAGGACACATCGTGTGAGCGTGCACTGCGCCCGGCCCACCACAGGAGTCACTAGTGCGCGATGGGACAAGGACATCCCTGCAGGGCCAAACCCTCCCCTAAACCGGACAGCGCTGGGCCAATTGTGCGCCACCCCAGGGGTCTCCCTGTTGCGGCCGGCTGCGACAGAGCCTGGACTCAAACCCAGAATCTCTAGTGGCACAGCTAGCACTGTGATGCAGTGTCTTAGACCACTGCGCCACTCGGGAGGCCTATGTTTGGATTTTTAATACATTGTAAGGCTGCATGATGATTTGAAAGAAGTCACTTAAAGGGCATGAGCTCTGCTTTGTTTTTTGTGCACGCTGTACACAATTTGACAAGCATTTGATAATGCCTAGAATTTCATGGCGGCATCCCCTTTGTGTGGCCGTAATGTGCCCTAAAAGAAGCAATGCCTTTTGCGGCCAGCGGCCGTTGTGCCCTTCTCTCTGAGTGCTGCGCGCTCCATCACATGATCGGGTCTTTCTCACAGGCTACAAGTGAAGACAGACACATCGGCGATGCAACTGCACTATCTAATTCAGAGGTGCATTTTGAAGATATTGGAAGAACTGTCCACTTTTACTTTCGTCAGCCAACAAGATGAGTATGCCTAACAAACAGCAAAAGCACTAGTCTGTCAATCTACTATCCCCTATAGAACAAAAAGTATTCTATTCTGTGCTAGAAATAAATATTCCAAACATAGTCTGGGACAGTTGAGTGATGCAATAGATCCCAAATTAATACAACCACTAGCATCAAAAAAACACAACAGATCAAAACATTTTATCAGGTTTGAAGGTAAGACCCAAATGCAGACTGTGTTGAAGTAACAATGTTTATTACAGCAACAGGGGCAGGAAAATGACAGGTCAGGGCAGGCAGGGGTCGATAATCCAGAGTAGTGGGGCAAAGGTAGAGGACGGCAGGCAGGCTCCCAGTTTGGTTTGTGGGTGATTGTCTATGTTGATGTTGCATGTCTGCACTCGTTATTATTAGCATCACGTTCGTTTGTTATTTTGTATAGTTTGTAATAGTTTGTTTCAGTGTTCTTTAGTTGTCATTAAATAAGATGTATTCACATCACGCTGCGCTTTGGTCTCCTCACTACGACGGTCGTGGCATAGGCTCTACACCCCTTGTGAAGAGGATAAATGTGCTACATTTTAAGAAGTTATTTGCTCACTTTAGTTGTGATATAAACCTTATTAAAACATATAGGCCTATGTGCTAGGCTACATGAGGTATGCAACTATGATTTGAAAAAGTCGCAAAAAATGCTGGGCATCATTACCAAGTGATAATATTTAATTCACAAGTGATAGGTTAATATTGTCACCCATCAGACTATTCTTGATTTAATCTTGTCTTTACAAAAACAAAATATATATGTGAAAATTGTTTGATTTAGAATGGACCATAATCATGCACCTGTATCGAAACAGGGGCAGTAGGAAAAAATACATGTCATCTATGCACTTAAATAGCAAATGGCGGCCTAGCCTATAGAAAGCTGATGTGATCCTCCTCTTTTTAAGAGAGGCCATCACTCTGTTTTCTCATGCAATTGCACAGCATATTGCAATGTTGTGCAACATTAGCTCATGGGCTCTCACAAAGTTTTGGATTTGATTTTCGAAAATACATTTATATTGATGTCAGAGTGACTAGAGGGACAATAGAGTGCTGAATACCAGGCAGTTAGCACGTTTGGTAGGCTACTAATGACCAGCAGAAGCATCAGAGCTTGGAGAAGCCTATTTACTGTGACTAAACGGTCATGTGGAATTTGACTGCCGTCATGACTTGTGACCGCTGGTGTGGCGGTAATACGGTCACCGCAACAGCCCTACACCTAACATGTATTAACACAACATCACCACACCAGGGAGAAAATAATAGAAAAACTCCCTTTATTAGAATCATTTCAACAAATGTGTTGAAGACACCAGCTGGCAGCTGGTGCTTATGGAACAATATATAATTAAGCAATAAGGCCTGAGGGGGTGTGGTATATGGCCAATATACCATGGCTAAGGGCTGTTCTTAAGCACGACTCAATGTGGAGTGCCTGGATACAGTCCTTAGCAGTGGTATATTGGAAATATACCGCAAATCCCTTGAGGTGCCTTATTGCTATTATAAACTGGTTAACGAATGTAATTAGAGCAGTAAAAAGAAATGTTTTGTCATACCCATGGTTTACGGTCTGATATAACACGGCTTTCAGCCAATCAGCATTCAGGGCTCGAACCACCCAGTTTATAATAATATATACCATATGCTTTTATCCAAAGCAAATTCTATAATGCATGCATACATTTTACATATGGGTGGCACCGGGAATCAAACCCAAAACCCTGGCGGTGTAAGCACCATGCTGTAGCAGCTGAGCTATACAGGAACACACTGCACGCATGATTCACTTTCATAATGAGAGTCAGAAATGACAGTAAATCAGACTACAATCAGGTGGTGTATCTACACACACCTTATAGCACTGTAGTGCTGTTAATAACACTAGTCTGCATTAGATGCACATTTCCAGAGAGTAAACTCGACAAGATTCAAACTATGACTTCCTGTACGGTTTCCATCCTGTTAAATCACAACTGTGGTTATGCGACCCCTTCACTCTGCATACCACACCCTGGCTCCAGAAATAGCTGTGTTTCTCAGAGTTGCTGCTCTTGACTTGATTAAGACCAAGATAGACAGGTAGGAACTAGTTACAAGAAGCACACACGTCAGTGAAAAAAACACAGTCTTGCACTATGCGCACAACCACACACACAAGTAGAAAAAGATAAAGAGAAATGCAAATTGAGAAGTATATGAGGCTAAATAAACAACCTCTTCTCCCACATCTCCAAGCGCCACAATGTGTAGGCGTTAGTTTGAGATTAAAGAGTTTTAAATGTTAGACACCCTGAAAGGTTATCGTTTATCATCTAGCACAGATTTACAGTTAGAGGATGCCTCCTTATGTGATAGCCGTACAAATGTCAATTAGTTCCAAGAGAAGGTAAGTGCAATGTGATATCTCTCACGTCTTCATTTGAAAAGTACATTACCTCCGTTACAATTGTTGTTGGTCTGGAAAAGATCTGAAGCTCTATAAATAAAGGATAGGAACATGCAGTTCTGTTCTTGATCAGATGATGCTGCATGTGGCAGTTACTATGAGTAGTTGAAACACAGCATTTCCGTCTCATGAACAGTTACTGAAGGTTACTGATGCTGTAGTGTCCTACAACATGCATCGCTGTACATTAAATCATCAAATGGAATGCATTCAAAGTTTGCCTTATTATCTCCAATGTAGTGTTGAGACATATAGCTGAATCTATACAAACGATGGCAATGGCACATTAACATATCTCAACATCTGACCACTTTTGAGGTCTGAAAAAGTAGTGAGCTATCCCTTTAAGCTTGGTGAAGAAGAACAGTGTCTGGAGTGGAGAGTCCAGTCGATGTGATCCTCCTCTAGTGAAACATCCCTTATTAAGAAGTACAACTAAGGCTGGAGGATTCACGTATACAACCAATCAATACAACACCTGTCTCCCACTAGTACTCAGAGTACCATTCTCCCTCCCTCCCCCTGTCTGTCTTTCCCTCAGAGTGCCACTCTCTGTCTGTCTGTCTGTCTGTCTGTCTGTCTGTCTCGCTGTCTGTCTCTCAGTCTGTCTCGCTGTCTGTCTGTTTCTTTCTTTCCCTCAGAGTAACACACTCTCTCTCTCTCTCTCTCTCTCTCTCTCTCTCTGTCTCTTTCTCTCTCTTCTTGTCCTTATATTCATGCTGATTCCCTCTCTGTTTCCATTGTCTCACTACTCTGGTGATATATTCGGTCAGCCAAAAAGATTCTTCACTGTGCAAAATGCCAGATGTTTTAATAAAACGATGATCCTTGCATTTAAATGCCACGGAAGTTAATCCAATATGTATGGAATATGAGTGTTATTGTAACGGGTGACGCTCTCCTCATCCTCGGAAGAGGTGAGGAGAGAAGGATCTTCAGACCAAAACGCAGGCTCAGGGAAATAAGCCATCTTTATTATAAATTACGATGATGGCAAACACGAAACGAAACAAAACACTTTCAAACTACAAAATAACAAAACGACGTTGACGAAACCTGAACATAAACTTACATAACTAAACATAAACTTACGTACAGGAAACAGACGACATCGAAACGAAAACGAAACAAACAAACGCTACAGTCCAGTGTGGTACGAACAAACATACTGACACAGGAGACAATCACCCACAAACAAACAGTGAGAATGCCCTACCTAAATATGACTCTTAATTAGAGGCAAACGCAAACCACCTGCCTCTAATCAAGAGCCATACCAGGCAAACCGAAACCAACATAGAAACAGATAACATAGAATGCCCACCCAACCTCACGTCCTGACCAACTAACACACAAAAACTAACATAAATAGGTCAGGAACGTGACAGTACCCCCCCCACAAGGTGCGAACTCCGGACGCACCAGCACAAAGTCTAGGGGAGGGTCTGGGTGGGCATCTAACCACGGTGGTGGTTCAGGCTCGGGGCGCGGTTCCCACCCCACCATAATCCATCCTAACTTCCTCCCTCCAAGAATGTCCACCCTCTTTTGACCCCCACAAAATTCCCTTAACAACATATCTAATAGGGACAACACCGGGACAGAGAGATAAATCAAGAAAGAGGGATAGATAAGAATATAGAGATAGATGAAGATAGAGAGGGAGATTAGGATAGAGGGGCAACTCCGGACTGAAAGGCAGCTCCGGACAGAGAGACAGCTCTGGACTGATGGGCAGTTCTGGGTATCCAGCCTTTTCAGGCTGAAGGGCAGCTCATGGCTGACTGACGAATCTCGATGCTCATGGCTGGCTGACGGCTCTCGACGCTCATGGCAGGCTGACGGCTCTCGACGCTCATGGCAGGCTGACGGCTCTCGACGCTCATGGCAGGCTGACGGCTCTCGACGCTCATGGCAGGCTGACGGCTCTCGACGCTCATGGCAGGCTGACGGCTCTCGACGCTCATGGCAGGCTGACGGCTCTCGACGCTCATGGCGCTCTGACGGCTCTGGCTGCTCATGGCGCTCTGACGGCTCTGGCTGCTCATGGCTCTCTGACGGCTCTGGCTGCTCATGGCTCTCTGACGGCTCTGGCTGCTCATGGCTCTCTGACGGCTCTGGCTGCTCATGGCTCTCTGATGGCTCTGGCTGCTCATGGCTCTCTGACGGCTCTGGCAGATCCTGTCTGGTTGGCGGCTCTGGCAGATCCTGTCTGGTTGGCGGCTCTGGCAGATCCTGTCTGGTTGGCGGCTCTGGCAGATCCTGTCTGGTTGGCGGCTCTGGCAGATCCTGTCTGGTTGGCGGCTCTGGCAGATCCTGTCTGGCTGACGGCTCTAGCGGCTCCTGTCTGGCTGATGGCTCTAGCGGCTCCTGTCTGGCTGACGGCTCTGTAGGCTCATGGCAGACGGGCGGCTTTGCAGGCTCATGGCAGACGGGCGGCTTTGCAGGCTCCTGGCAGACGGATGGCTCAGACGGCGCTGGGGAGACGGATGGCTCAGATGGCGCTGGGGAGACGGATGGCTCAGATGGCGCTGGGGAGACGGATGGCTCAGATGGCGCTGGGGAGACGGATCTCAGGGCTAGTGCGGGGAGCAGCAACAGGATGCACAGGACTCTGGAGACGCACAAGAGGCTTAGTGCGTGGTGCCGGAATTGGTGATACCGGGCTGGAGACACGCACCATAGGACGAGTGCGTGGAGGAGGAACAGGGCTCTGGAGACACACTGGAAGCCTGTTACGTGGTGTAGGCACTGGTGGCACTGAACTGGGGCGGGGAGGTGGCGCCGGAAATACCGGACCGTGCAGGCGTATTGGCTCCCTTGAGCATTGAGCCTGACCAACCTTACCTGGTTGAATGCTCCCCGTTGCCCGACCAGTGCGGGAGGTGGAATAACCCGCACCGGGCTATGTAGGCGAACCGGGGACACCATGCGTAAGGCTGGTGCCATGTAAACCGGCCCGAGGAGACGCACTGGTGGCCAGATATGTAGGGCCGGCTTCATGACATCCGGCTCAATACTCAATCTAGCCCTGCCAGTGCGGGGAGGTGGAATAACCCGCACCGGGCTATGCACACATACAGGAGACACCGTGCGCTCTACTGCGTAACACGGTGTCTGCCCGTACTCTCGCTCTCCACGGTAATTACAGGGAGTAGGCGCAGGTTTCCTACCTGACTTCGCCACTCTCCCTTTAAGCCCCCCCCAAAGAAATTTTTGGGGTTTTCCCACAGGCTTCCTACCGCTTCGTCGTGCTGCCTCCATTCGCCGGTATCCCTCCTCGCACTGCGCCAGAGAATCCCAGGCGGGCTCCGGCACTCTCCCTGGGTTGATCGCCCACCTGTCGATCTCCTCCCACGTAGTGTAACCCAGATCCTTTGTAGGTTCCTTTTCCTGCCTCCGAGCTAGCTCCTCATATCGCCGCCTCTCTGCTTTCGCTGCCTCCAGCTCAGCTTTGGGGCGGTTATATTCTCCTGGTACCTCCCGGTCTAAAATTTCCTCCCATGTCCATAAATCCTTGTATTGCTCCTGTTGCCGCTGGTCATGCCGCTTGGTCCTATGGTGGGTAATTCTGTCACGATCGTGTGGCGGATTGATGGACCAAAACGCAGCATTTGGAAAGTAAGCCATCTTCTTTTATTTTAAAAGATGACGAAAAATAAACACGAAACACTTGATACAAACTAACAAAACAACAAACGACCGTGAAGCTACAAACGTTGTGCACATACATACAGGCTACAAACGTTCTACATAGACAATTACCCACAACCAATGAGAGCCTATGGCTACCCTAAATAAGGCTCCCAATCAGAGACAACCGAAATCAGCTGTCTCTAATTGGGAACTCATTCAGGTAACCATAGACTCTCCTAGACAACTAAACATACATAGACAACACTAGAAACATGTACTCCACACAAACCCAGATACTATACACAACCCCTTTACCATAAACAACACCCAAAACCAACAAAACATAAACATTCCCCATGTCACACCCTGACCTAACTAAAATAATAAAGAAAACAAAGAATACTAAGGCCAGGGCGTGACAGTTATTGCATGCAGCCAGCAATACATTTTCACTGTCTTGTAATCTCCTGTTCTACAGGGAAAGACCCATCACTATAAAGTCCCATACTGTCTTTCAATTATTATTTTGTCCCAAACCTTACGAGATCCAGCAAATAGACAACGTCCTCCGTGGGAGTGCAATAAAATGTTCATGAATAAATAAACGTCCACACACACTCTGAATAGCTCACTATGTTCTCGCTTTGTGTGTGTGACAGAGATTCTTACTAACACCTGCGTGACAGCCATGGTGGTCAATAATCAGAAGTGGAGATTAGTAAATGTCTCACTGAATACACACACACACACACACACACACACACACACACACACACACACACACACACACACACACACACACACACACACACACACACACACACACACACACACTCACTGATTCTGCCAATAGCAAGGAGAGATGTTTATGAGATTGTGAAAGGCCTCGCATTTACAAATTATGATACAATATAAAACACCTACAACCATACACACACAAAATATAGACACACATTCACACACGTTTCCATACAGCATTGAATCCTATAATGAAAGCTGTTCTAATCCTGACTACCATGGGACTGACACAGGACCTGTACACACATCTGACTGGATCTCTGAACCTATTGCCACATGAATCCAATCTCAACAGATTAAAAACATTCATTCCATTCAGATTACGGGTGTCACAAAATATGATGTTTATTGAGGCACGACATGCACTAGCGTGGATGCTAGTCTGTCTCTCCTTTTTCGCTAATGTTCACAGCGTCGCTGATAGAAATGCAATGACAGAATGGACACAACGTGGAAGTCTATCATGTCGAATAGACAACCATCTCATTTCAATAAAACATTTTATATTAAAAAAACGTTGTGAACGAGTTGTGGGTTCCTTTCCTATTTTAATCAATGACATTATCATAATGAGACCATTATCATGGCAGTATCAGGAGCTGAGTCTCCCCGTTGGACATTCATCAATACAGAGTTGTGGATTAATTCTCCTAGTTCTCCTAGTCCAATGCATATACTGTATACACTATATGATAAGCAGTAGTGATGTGGGAATAAAAGATACAGTTACATATTGGAAAATGATTTGTTATGATTAAATGTATCGTATGGTTTTGACAATTTCACACTGTTATGTTTGCTCTAGTCGGCTGGACCATCACCACAACTCCACTATTTCTCCTTCAACTTCTTTTTAAATAGGGAGACAATCTGTTTTCAGCATTTACTTCCATGACTGATCATGTACTTCTCATGTTCTCTCATGTCCCTCTGCAGCAGACGTACGTTCGGAACATCGAATCGCAATACATATAGAATCGTGAGAATCAAAATACATATCGTAGCGGCACCTGAGTTTAGCGATAATATCGCATTGTGAGGTCCCTGGCAATTCCCAGCCCTACTAATCAGCAGAGGAACACCTCAGAGGAACACCTCAGAGGAACACCTTATCTCTTCCTGAGTATGTGGTGCTGGTGATAATTGCATGAAAAGACAGTGTGAACTGTGAACGTGACATACCCCCTAGCTAAGTGATAACTGCTGTGAAAAGATAGACAGTGTGAACTGTGAACGTGACATACCCCCTAGCTAAGTGATAACTGCTGTGAAAAGATAGACAGTGTGAACTGTGAACGTGACATACCCCCTAGCTAAGTGATAACTGCTGTGAAAAGATAGACAGTGTGAACTGTGAACGTGACATACCCCCTAGCTAAGTGATAACTACTGTGAAAAGATAGACAGTGTGAACTGTGAACATGACATACCCCCTAGCTAAGTGATAACTGCTGTGAAAAGATAGACAGTGTGAACTGTGAACGTGACATACCCCCTAGCTAAGTGATAACTACTGTGAAAAGATAGACAGTGTGAACTGTGAATGTGACATACCCCCTAGCTAAGTGATAACTACTGTGAAAAGATAGACAGTGTGAACTGTGAATGAGACCTACCCCCTAGCTAAGTGATAACTACTGTGAAAAGATAGACAGTGTGAACTGTGAATGAGACCTACCCCCTAGCTAAGTGATAACTACTGTGAATCTCACTCTGTCACCTACTGTGCTGTTACATAAGGATAGAAGAGAGATGTTACATTTTCAAATGATGTTTCAGGAGTTAAAAGTTTCTATTCAATCCCTTTATCTAACTTTTGCTATGGTATATAGCCCCAAGGGATAAGTCAAATTGTAATCTCCGCTCCTCTTCTCCTCCCCTCCCTCCCCTCTCATCCTATCATCTTCCCTCTCATCTCTCATCTCTTCTGCCTTCATACATCCTCTTTCCTCTCTTCCTCTCTTAGTCCTCCTCTCTCTACTCCTCTTGGCCTGTAATTCCCTATTGCACAGAATGAATAATTCAAGGTGATTTATCTGTGAGTTTTGGTGCCCTGAACCGCCCAGTCATGGACCCATGGTACTAATGGAGGGTGGCAGGCTGACACCCTGACTACACTGCTCACGTTGTGTGAGCGAGCGTTGCAAAATAATGTATCCAATAAGGAGGCGTCTTGCAACGTGTCGAGCGTCTCTAATAGAACCTGGGTACGCGGACGCTCCTTGACACTCGGCAGTTAGGATGAAATGATTTAATAAATTCTCTATTAGAGACGCTCAACATGCTGCAAGTCCCCTCCTTATTGGATAGCAGGAAGATACAAATCCACGTGGATGAAAGACCAACTAGGAGAGATTCATCAAAGAAAACAAACTAAAAACTAACTAGGTTACCCTTATTATCTGTGGAGTAGAGAAACACACTATTTTGTATGACTCCCACTGAACATTCTACAAAGAACCAGCTAAAAAGAGGACATATGCATGTCAGGTAAAATAACAACCCAATGTTCATCTCCCAGGAAATACTAGCAACAGCTAGCTAGCAAAATGTCTATGAATGTTTCATGTGTGTTTCAACATTCCCCCCAAAATATTTTTGGTATTTTAACCTTTGTGTCATGATCGTGTCTGGTGGGGATAGACAAAATGATCACGCACACAATGGCGCACGCGCGGGCGGGTGTCGCAATGAGGTCCTGCTCTCTCTGCCCAGGCCAGGACTGATCTGTCTGGGTAACTGGCCAATCTACTCCCCCCTGACCCACATGCACAAGTGGTGCAGCGGTCTAAGGCACTGCATCTCAGTGCTAGAGGTGTCACTACAGACCCTGGTTCAATTCCAGGCTGTATCACAGATGAGACACTGACGTCATCAGAGTGTGACGTATGTTTGTTGATGTCGAACACTGAAACCTGTTAACTTCTCTAGGATAGGGGGCAGTATTTTCACGTTTGGATGAAAAGCATACCCAAATTCAACTGCCAGCTACTCATCCCCAGAAGATAAGATATGCATATTATTAGTAGATTTGGATAGAAAACACTCTGCATTTTCTAAAACTGTTTGAATCATGTCTGTGAGTATAACATAACTTATTTAGCAGGCGAAACCCTGAGGACAAACCATTCAGATTTTCTTTTTTGAGGTCACTCTCTTTTCAATGATTTTCATTGGGAATACAGATTTCTAAGGGGCGTTCTTGCAGTTTCTACAGCTTCCACTGGATGTCAACAGTCTTTAGAAATTGGTTGAAGTTATTCCTTTGTGTAATGAAGAAGTACGGCCATCTTGAACGAGAGTCACTCGACGTGTCCTGTTTGTTAGAGGTGCGTGACCAGAAAGCTAGCTACAGTTTGTTTTAATCCTGCATTGAACACAGATCATCCCGTCTTCAATTTTATTGATTATTTACGTTAAAAAATACCTAAAGTTGTATTACAAAAATAGTTTGAAATGTTTTAGCAAAGTTTACAGGTAACTTTTGAGATATTTTGTAGTCACGTTTCACAAGTTGGAATCGGTGTTTTTCTGTGCCAAATAAATTGACATTTTGGATATATATCAACGGATTTAATCAAACAAAAGGACCATTTGTGATGTTTATGGGACATATGGGAGTGCCAACAACAGAAGCTCGTCAAAGGTAAGGCATCAAAGCTTAGTGATTAATTTTATCTCTATTTCTGCTTTTTGTTATTCCGCTCTTTGGCTGGAGAAATGGCTGTGTTTTTCTGTGGCTATGTACTGACCTAACATAATCGCAGGGTGTGCTTTCGCTGTAAATCCTTTTTGAAATCAGACATGTTGGCTGGATTCACAACGAGTGTAGCTTTAATTTGGTGTCTTTCATGTGTGATTTCATAAAAGGTTGATTTTTATAGTAATTTATTTGAATTTGGTGCTCTGCATTTTTACTGGCTTTTGGCCAAGTGGGACGTTTGCATCCCACATATCCCAGAGAAGTTAAACCTGAACTAAAGACCTAGATTGAAAAGCTGACAGTGTTTTCAAATACTTTTATTTTATTTTGAATCATGCGGTTCTGTTGGGCTAAATTGCTGTGAGCGCTGCTGTCTGTCCCTAGAACCTGACAGATTCCGTATAAGGGGAGAGACGCGAAAGCCCAGCTAGCCTAGCTCGCTCGGCTGGCGGTCTAAAATGGAGCCGCTATTGAACAAATCCAACGTTGCAGAATCTGCATTTACTTTGCTTTGTTCCGGGACAATGTGGACCGAGTTGGCTTTCAATGTAGCAACTGCTTGCTTGCGGAGGACTACAGGAGCGAAGTAGCTACTCTTAGCAAGCAAGTAGCAAACCTACATAAGCTATTGGGGAACCCACGCCCACCTACTTTTTATTTTTCTTCCACCCCAGTAGCCGGACCCCACTCTGGTCTGGTGGAAGATTCGCTGCCGTGTCGGCTCTCCACAGCCAGCTGGCCGGTGCTAGGCAGGGTTCCATCCCCGAAGGGGTCTCTGCCTTCCCTGGAGAATGGAGCTGATCTCGACCCAAACAAGCAGCCATGGAGGTATTCACTCGCCGTGGAAGTCAAAGAAGGCGTCCGCCAGCAACGGGGGTCACCATGGAGATGTTGAGCCTGGAACTGACACAGACCAGAAACAGCTTTGCTGCCCTGGATCCAGAGGTTCTGGTGCCTTCGTTTGTGGTGGCTTCCCAATCAAGATCGGATCCGGAGGTACCTGCTTCTTTGTCCTCGGCTCTGTCTCCCTCTCTGGTGGCTTCTATCTCGAGTTCAGATCCTCGGAGCTCCCACCCTCATCAGACCGTGAGGCTGCCTGAGAGACTAGCCCATTCAACATCACCAGCTGTCATCAATGGCAGCTCTATGGTGAGAAACATCTCGGTCCCCAAGGCAAAAACCATGTGCTACCCAGGAGCACGAGTACACAACATAACAAGACTGATTCCTACTGTTCTACCACACATGCCGGGTCTGACACCGTCGTAGTCCATGTGGGGTCAAACGGCATCAGGAGGGATAGATCGGAACATTTGAAAATGGATTTTAAAGAACTTATTTTAGCATTAAAAGACTGCAAAAAAAGGCCAATAATTTCAGGTCCTGTACCATCGCTGGGCCGCGTGTGTGAAATATTCAGCAGACTGCTGGCATTACACATCTGGCTAAAATACTACTGTAGCTCTGCTGGAGTCACTTTTATTGATAACTTTGACACCTTCTGGAAACAGACGATACTCTACAGGAATGACGGAGTCCATCCAAATCATCTTGGCTCCTGGACTCTGTCGACACATTTCAAGGCTGCGTTGAAACAATGACTTATCAATGACCCAAGACCAGCTCAGTTAATCCCTGCCATTGTGACAATGAGTTGTCATAATGCTGCATCAAATGTACATGATCTTAGGGGCATTGGCAAACACAATGTAAGTAATTTAATTAATGTACCCCTAATTGTACCGAATACATCTGTTTATACTACAGCTATTGTAAGTAGTAATCATGAGCCTATAAACCACACTGTTAGCACTGAGGCGGTGTGCCCTAGTAGGAAGACTACTTTATGCAGCTCACCCTGCACTATCAGCTCCAATGTAAATAACATGAGTAAGTCTACCTCTGATAAGCTTCCCAGTAATGCATTAAAAACAATCAAGCAACCCAGAAAAGTGCTAAAAATAGCCATATTAACATATGTAGCCTGAGAAACAAGGTCCATGGAGTCAATAACTTGCTTGTAACAGATGACATTCATATTCTGACTATCTCTGAAACTCACTTAGATAAAACATTTGATGATACAGTGGTAGCAATACATGGTTATAACATCTACAGAAAATACAGAAATGCCAACGGAGGCAGTGTTGCGGTCTATATTCAGAACCACATTCCTGTAAAGCTTAGAGAGGATCTCATGTTAAATACTGTTGAAGTAATATGGCTACAGGTTCATCTGCCTCACCTAAAGCCCATTCTGGTGGGAAGCTGCTATAGACCACCAAGTGCTAACAGTCAGTATCTGGATAATATGTGTAAAATGCTTGATAATGTCTGTGATATTAACAGAGAAGTATATTTTCTGGGTGATTTAAATATTGACTGGTTATAATCAAGCTGCCCACTCAGGAAAAAACTTCAAACTGTAACCAGTGCCTGCAACCTGGATCAGGTTGTCAGTCAACCTACCAGGGTAGTTACAAACAGCACAGGAATGAAATCAACATGTATTGATCACATCTTTACTAATGCTGCAGATATTTGCTTTAAAGCAGTATCAAAATCTATAGGATGTAGTGATCACAATATAGTAGCCATATCTAGGAAAACCAAAGTTTCCATGGCTGGGCCTAATATAGCGTATAAAAGGTCATACAAGAAGTTTTGTAGTGATTCATATGTTGATGATGTAAAGAATATTTGCTGGTCTGTGGTGTGTAATGAGGAGCAACCAGGCGCTGCACTTGACGCATTTATGAAACTACTTATTCCAGTTACTAATAAACACGCACCCAATAAGAAAATGACTGTAAAAACTGTTAAATCCCCTTAGATTGATGAGGAATTAAATAATTGTATAGTTGAGAGGGATGAGGCAAAAGGTATGGCAATTAAGTCTGGCAACCCAACTGATTGGCAAACGTACTGCAAAATAAGAAATCATGTGACTAAACTAAATAAAAAGAAACTACACTATCAAACAAAGATAAATTATATAAAGAATGATAGTGAAAAGCTTTGAGGCATCTTAAATGAAATTTTTGGGAAAAAAGCCAACTCGGCTCCTTCATTCATTGAATCAGATGGCACATTCATCACAAAGCCCACTGGTATTGCAAACGACTTTAATTACTTTTTCATTGGCAAGATAAGCAAACTTAGGGATGACATGCCAGCCACAAACGGTGACACTACACATCCAAGTATATCGGACCAAATTATGAAAGACAAGAATTGTACTTTTGAATTCCGTGAAGTCAGTGTGGAAGAGGTGAAAAAAATATTGTTGTCTATCAACAATGACAAGCCACCGGGGTCTGACAATCTGGATGGAAAACTACTGAGGATAATAGCGAACAATATTGCCATATTTTCAGTTTAAGCCTACTAGACAGCGTGTGCCCTCAGGCCTGGAGGGAAACTAAAGTCATTCCGCTACCCAAGAATAGTAAAGCCCCCTTTACTGGCTCAAATAGCCGACCAATCAGCCTGTTTCCAACCCTGAGTAAACTTCTGGAAAAAATGGTGTTTGACCAGATACTATTTACAGTAAAAAAAATTGACGACAGATTTTCATGCTTATAGGAAAGGACACTCAACAAGCACAGCACTTACACAAATTACTGATGATTGGCTGAGAGAAATTGATGATAAAATGATTGTGGGGGCTGTCTTGTTAGACTTCAGTGCAGCTTTTGACATTATTGATCATAGTCTGCTGCTGGAAAAACTGATGTGTTATGGCTTTACACCTCTGCTATAATGTGGATAAAGAGTTACTTGTCTAACAGAACACAGAGGATGTTCTTTAATGGAAGCCTATCAAATATAATCCAGTTAGAATCAGGATTTCCACAGGGTAGCTGTTTAGGCCCCTTGCTTTTTTCAATTTTTACTAACGACATGCCACTGGCTTTGGGTAAAGCCAGAGTGTCTATGTATGCAGATGACTCAACACTATACACGTCAGCTACTACAGCGACTGAAATGACTGCAACACTCAACAAAGAGCTGCAGTTAGTTTCAGAGTGGGTGTCAAGAAATAAGTTAGCTCTAAATATTTCTAAATATTGGAACAAAACACTCACTAAACCCTAAACCTCAAACAAATCTTGTAATAAATCATGTGGAAATTGAGCAAGCTGAGATGACTAAACTGCTTGGAGTAACCCTGGATTGTAAACTGCAATGGTCAAAACATATTGATGCAGTAGTAGCTAAGATGGGGAGAAGTCTGTCTATAATAAAGCGATGCTCTGCCTTCTTAACAACACTATCAACAAGACAGGTCCTACAGGCTCTAGTTTTGATGCACCTTGACTACTGTTCAGTCGTGTGGTCAGGTGCCACAAAAAATAACTTTGCAATTGGCTCAGAACAGGGCAACACGGCTGGCCCTTGGATGTACACAGAGAGCTAATATTAATAATATGCATGTCAATCTCTCCTGGCTCAAAGTAGAGGAGAGATTGACTTATTAGTATTGACTTATTGGTATTGACATGTTGAATGAACCAAGCTGTCTCTCTAAACTACTGGCACACAGCTCGGACACCCATGCATACCCCACAAGACATGTCACAAGAGGTCTCTTCACAGTCCCCAAGTCCAGAACAGACTATGGGAGGCGCACAGTACTACATAGAGCCATGACTACATGGAACTCTATTCCACATCAAGTAACTGACGCATGCAGTAAAATTAGATTTAAAAAACAGATAAAAAAAACCTTATGGAATAGCGGGGACTGTGAAGCAACACAAACATTGGCACAGACACATAGTAGCTGCTGCTTGAAGAGTAGCTGCTGCTTGGGATCTGTAATAAATACAAATACAAATACAACTGGCCGTGATTGGGAGTCCCATAGGGAGGCGCACAATTGTCCCAGAGTCCTCCGTGTTTGGGTTTGGCCGGGAAGGGCCGTCATTGTTAAGAAGAATTTGTTCTTAACTGAAACGCCTAGTTAAATAAAGAATAAATAAAATGAAAAATGCACACAGACATACACGCAGACAGACACACACCACGCACACATTCACTTGCCAATCCAATCTAGGGGAGATGTTCTACAGTGGTCTGGCAATGGGCTAAACAGGAATTGTTCTCAGGCCCAGTGAGGGCTGGCTGACTGTTCTGTCACCCCGTAGTGGGGACTCCTGTTCTGCCTAGAAGTGTTCAGCCATCACCTGCAGGAGAGAGACAGGCTTTATCTTTAATACATATTGAGGAGAAACATCATGCCTGGAGAAGGCCTCTGGAGAAGCACGCTGTGGAATCAAGACAGTTTAGTCAGTTCATAGAAGTGCTAAGTATAGATCAGTACATTGTAAGATGTAGATTGTGTTTATGTGTGTGTGTGCCGGTGCATGGGTGCGGATCATTATGTGGGTGGGGGTAACACCCTGGGGATTGACCCTGGGTTGTCTGCAACATCAAGACCAAATTAGAACTTTGAACACAAGTCTAGGTGTCTCTGTGAGTCCTCATGCCTCAAACTAGCAGATAGACATCAATAGTGTAATTCAGGTCACGGCACCGATGTAACTAAGGTATCAAACAACATCCGCTAGTTTGTAAGTTTGCTCGTTCGGTGACCCATCTCTGCTGCTTGTGCATTTGTATGTATGTAAGAGGGTAGTTCATAGGATCTGTATACCCCCATACAATCTAGAGTGTAACGTGCATCCCTGTCTGGAAAGAACACTACATTTGTTTCGGTTGCAAATGTTGATGACAACAGCTCTGTTTGCTTCACAGTGCAATTGAATTGTGTCCCGCCTGCACAGAAAAACACTTTACTTGAGGCACCCTTTTATGTGTTCTATTGCCTTTTTCTATAAACTCTAAGAAAGTATTAAAGTGATGATGTAGATAATATTCACAAGATCAAAGCATTCATTAAAACGCTATAGATGGCTGCATCTACAATGTTAAAATAGAAAGACTCAAAACACCATCATTGTCCAGTGAGACCATGAAAAGCAGCAGGCCTAAGCTGAGCTCTGGTGTTTGGAGGACCTTTGAATGTAAACCCAATAGAAGTGTTCTGATACACTGAACGGATTTCAAAACAGAATGCAAGTAATCTGACACACCCAAAGTGGTTCTTCAATGTAAATATTGGTGTTTTTAAGAGTCTTGTGAAAACCATTGTGGGTGTTTCAGTGCATGTAAATGGCAGCATCAAAACACAAAAAGCATGTGTTGGCAGACTGTGTCTCTCATATAATCAAATGGTTTTGAAATGCCAATGATTTATTGCGTAAATATTGATTGATGAGGATTTCAGACAATATTTGAATTAATATTTTAAAGAAAACTTGAAATTAATACATTTCCTAGGGCACTATTTATTAGCTAATTATTGGCTAATTTCTTCACAAAGTGTAATGAATTCATACTACAGAATAGTAGGCTGATACACAGCCAATACAGGTGGTGGCATGCACCTATAACATTTGTTTACAGACCGCCATAATACCAAAGAAGAAGAAGAAGGAGACAGGTGAGACCACACCAAACGCTCAAGTGAAACTCTCCAAAACAATTCAAGAAAGTATGCACCAATGACAATTTGACTATGAAATGTTATTACATTGAAGAAGGAAACAGAAAAGGAATTCACTCAACAGGACCATTTGTTTTGCGTAGCATTTCGGCTGCTAATGGTCGCTGTATGGTTATGCTTGGTGCATTGATCAGTTTTCTCGATGCTACATGTAGTTGTTAATTGACACAATGTCATTGTTGGCACCTTTCACACACTTGTTTTTTTATGCAAATTAAGGCCTGTTTTTTTTTGCTTTCATGCAAATTAAGGCATATTTTTTTGTTAATACTGCTGGTTTATTTGCCTACTAGCTTTATCTATTGTTCAATGCTCGCCCCACGTGCTATATGCTACACTACATAGCCACAGCTAATTTAGCCTGCTTTAGCTCTGGCTTACCACGCCACATGTTATTGCATCCAACTATTTATACCCTTTGACTTATTCCACATTTTGTTGTGTTACAGCCTGAATTCAAAATGTATTGAATAAGTCTCATCCATCTATACACAATAACCCATAATGACAAAGTGAAAACATGTTTTTAGAAATTGGTGCACATTTTTTGAAAAGGAAATACATAAGTATTCAGACCCTTTGCTATGACAATCCAAACTGAGCACAGGTGCATCCAGTTTCCTTTGATCATCTTTGAGATGTCATTGCCACTTGATTGGAGTCCACATGTAGCCAATTCAATTGTTTGCACATTAATTAGAAAGAAACACACCTGTCTATATAAGGTCCCACTGTTGACTGCATGTCAGAGCAGAAACTATACCATGAAGTCCAAGGAACTGTCCATAGATCTCTGAGATATAATTGTGATAAGGCATATATCTGGGGAAGGGTATAAAACTATTTCTAAAGTGTTGAAAGTTTCCAAAAACTCAGTGATCTCCATCATTAGGAAATTGAAAAAATATGAAACTACCCAGACTCTGCCTAGAGCTGGCCGTCCAAACAAACTGAGCAACCGGGCAAGAAAGACCTTTGTCAGGGAGGTGACCAAGAACCCAATGACCACTCTGACAGATCAACAGAGTTCCTTGGCTGAGATGGGAGAACCTGCCAGAAGGACAACAGTCTCAACAGCACTTCACCAATTTGGGCTTTATGGGAGAGTGGCCAGACTGAAGCCACTCCTGAGAAAAAGGCACATGACAGCACGCCTGGAATTTGCAAAAATGGCTTTGAAAGAATGAGAGCATTTGGCAAAAATATCCTGTTGTCTGATGAGTCAAAAATTTTACTATTTGGTCTGAATGCAAAGCAGTATGTCTGGAGAAAACCAGGAACAGCTCATCAGCCGTCTACCACCATCCCTACCGTGAAGCACGGTGGTGGGACCATCATGCTATGGGAATGCTTTTTAGTGGCAGAGATTGGGTGACTGATAGAGGGAAGAATGAATGGAGCCAAATACAGGCAAATTGAGAACCTGCTTCAAAGTACAAACGACCTTTGACTGGGGAGGCGAGGATTTACATACCAACGGGACAATGACCCCAAGCACACAGCCAAAGCAACACTGGAATGGCTTCAGAACAAGAACATGAAAGTCCTTGAGTGGCCCAGCCAAAGCTCAGACTTGAATCCCATTGAAAATCTGTGGTAAGACTTGAAGACTGCTGTTCCTCATCTAACTTAACTGAGCTTGAGGAAATCTGCAAGGAAGATTGGGAGAAAATCCCCAAATCCAAATTCACAAAGCTGATACAGACATGCTCAGGACGACTCAAAGCTGTAATCGCCGCTAAAGGTGCTTCTATAAAGTATTGACTCAGGGGTGTGAATACTTATATACATTTGATATTTCTGTATTTCATTTTAAATAAATGTGAAAAAAAAACATTTTCTGAAGGCTCTGTATATGCATATTGCTATTGATATGTTTAAAAAATGTATATTTCTATTGCAATTTATTAATATTAAGGCAGTTAGTACATGCATAATTCAGTTATTATCTTTATGGCTTGCTATTATTTGCTATTTCTGACTCCTGCAGAAAAAATAGAGACAGTCAAAGGTTTGGACAAACCTACTCATTCAAAGGTTTTTCTTAATTTTTACTATTTTCTACATTGTTGAATAATAGTGAAGACATCAAAACTATGAAATAACACATATGGAATCATGTAGTAAACAAAAAAGTGTTAAACAAATCTAAATATATTTTAGATTTGAGATTCTTCAAAGTAGCCACCCTTTGCCTTGATAACAGCATTACACACTCTTGGTATACTCTCAACCAGCTTCACCTGGAATGCTTTTCCAACAGCTTTGAAGGAGTTCCCACATATGCTGAGCACTTGTTGGCTGCTTTTCCTTCACTCGGCGGTCCAACACATCCCAAACCATCCCAATTGGGTTGAGGTCGGGTGATGGTGGAGGCCAGGTCATCTGATGCAGCACTCCATCACTCTTCTTCTTGGTCAAATAGCCCTTACACAGCCTGGAGGTGTGTTGGGTTATTGTCCTGTTAAAAAACAGGACAAGCGCAAACCAGATGGGATGGCGTATCGCTGCAGAATGCTGTGGTAGCCATGCTGGTTAAGTGTGCCTTGGATTCTAAATAAATCACAGACAGTATCACCAGCAAAGCACTCCACACCATCACAATTTGTCCTCCATGCTTGACAGTGGGAACCATATATGCGGAGATCATCCGTTCACGTACTCTGCATCTCACAAAGACACAGCGTTTGGAACCAAAAATCTGACATTTAATTTCTCGTGTTTCTTGGCCCAAGCAAGTCTCTTATTATCATTGGTGTCCTTTAGTTGTGGTTTCTTTGCAGGAATACGGCCATGAAGGTCTGATTCACGCAATCTCCTCTGAACAGTTGATGTTGACATGTGTCTGTCACTTGAAATCTGTGAAGAATTGATTTGGGCAGCAATTTCTGAGGCTGGTAACTCTAATGAACTTATCCTCTGCAGCAGAGGTAACTGTGGGTCTTCCTTTCCTGTGGTGGTCCTCGTGAGAGCCAGTTTCATCCCAGCGCTTGACGGTTTTTGTGACTGCACTTAAAGAAACTTTAAAAGTTCTTGAAATGTTCTGGATTGACTGACCTTCATGTCTTAAAGTAATGATGGACTGTCATTTCTCTTTGCTTATTTGACCTGTTCTTTTACCAAATAGGGCTATCTTATGTATACCACCCCTACATTGTCACAGCACAACTTATTGGCTAAAACACATTAAGAAGGAAAGAAATTCCACAAATTAACTTTAACTAGGCACACCTGTTAGTTGAAATGCATTCCAGGTGATTGCTTCATGAAGCTAGTTGAGCGAATGCCAAGAGTGTGCAAAGCTGTCATCAAGGCAAAGGGTGGCTACTTTGAAGAATCTCAAATGTAAAATATACTTTGATTTGTTTACGACTTTTTTGGTTACTACATGATTCCATAAGTGTTATTTCACAGTTTTGATGTCTTCACTATTATTCTACAATGTAGAAAATAGTCAAAATAAAGAAAAACCCTTGAATGTGTAGGTGTGTACAAACTTTTGACTGGTACTGTATACACAGTGCATTCGGAAAGTATTCAGACCCCTTGTCTTTTTCTACATGTTGTTACATTACAGCCTTATTCTAAAATGTATTCAATAGTTTTTTTCCCTCATCAATCTACACACAATACCCAATAATGACAAAGCCTAAACAGGTTTATAGATTCTTTTGCAAATGTATTAAAAATAAAAAAACTTATTTACATATAATTATTCAGACACTTTGCTATGAGACTCGAAATTGAACTCAGGTGCATCCTGTTTCCAAATATCATCCTTGAGATGTTTCTACAACTTGATTGGATTCCACCTGTGGTAAATTCAAATGATTGGACATGATTTGGAAAGGCACACACCTATCTATATAAGGCCCCACAGTTGACAGTGTATGTCAGAGATAAAAACCAAGCCACGAGGTCGAAGGAATTGTCCGTGGAGATCAGATACAGGATTGTGTCGAGGCACAGATCTGGGGAATGGTACCAAAACATTTCTGCAGCATTGAAGGCCCCTAAGAACACAGTAGCCACCATCATTCTTAAATGGAAGAAGTTTGGAACCACCAACCACTCTTCCTAGAGCTGGCCGCCCAGCCAAACTGAGCAATCGGGGGAGAAGGGCTTTGGTCAGGGAGTTGACCAAGAACCCGATGGTCACTGACAGTTCCTCTGTGGAACCCGAAGGTCAAAAGTTCCTCTGTGGAGATGGGAGAACCTTCCAGAAGGACAACCATCTTTGCAGCACTCCACCAATATGGCTTTTATGATAGAGTGGCCAGACAGAAGCCACTCCTCAGTAAAAGTCACATGACAGCCACTTAGAGTTTGCCAAAGGGCACCTAAAGGACTCTCAAACCATGAGAACAAGATTATCTTGCCTGATGAAACCAAGATTGAACTCTTTGGCCTGAATGCCAAGTGTCCCGTATGGATGAAACCTGGCACCATCCCTACAGTAAAGCATGGTGGTGGCAGCATCATGCTGTGGGGATTTTTTGCAGCGGCGGGGACTGGGAGACTAGTCAGGATCGAGGGAAAGATGAACGGAGCAAAGTACAGGGAGATCCTTGATAAAAACCTTCTACATCGAGCTCAGGACCTCAAACTGGGGCGAGGATCACCTTCCAACAGGACAATGACCCTAAGCACACAGCCAAGACAATGCCGGAGTGGCTATAGGACAAGTCTCTGAATGTCTTTGAGTGGCCCAGCTCGAGTCCAGACTAGAACCTGATCGAACATCTCTGGATAGACCTGAAAATAGCTGTGCAGCGATGCTCCCCATCCAACCTGACAGAACTTGAGAGGATCTGCTGAGAAGAATGGGAGAAACTCCCCAAATACAGGTGTGCCAAGCTTGTAGCGTCATACCCAAAAAGATTCGAGGCTGTAATCGCTGCCAAAGGCTCTTCAACAAAGTACTGAGTAAAGGGGCTGAATACTTATGTAAATGTAACATTTCATCCAAGGCTGTAATGTAACAAAATATGGAAAAAGTCAAGGGGTCTGAATACTTTCTGAATGGACTGTATCAAGACTATAACTATAAGGGCACAAGGTAGAGACCCACATGCAGACACAGGAGGCAGATGGTTGAGCTCCGTTATTTATTACACCAAAAAAGGGTAGGCAAAAGGCAGGTCGGGGACAGGCGAGAGTTCATAAACCAGGTCAGAGTCCAAACAGTACCAGTGGATAGATAGGCTCGAAGTCAGGACAGGTAGGGGTTCAGTGATCAGGTCCGAGTCCAAACAGTACCAGGGGATAGGCAGGCTCGAGATCAGGACAGGTAGGGGTTCAGTGAACAGGTCCGAGTCCAAACAGTACAAGGGGATAGATAGGCTCGAGGTCAGGACAGGCAGGGGTTCAGTGATCAGATCCGAGTCCAAACAGTACAAGGGGATAGGCAGGCTCGAGGTCAGGACAGGCACAGTGGTCAGGCAGGTGGGTTCGGAGTCAGGACAGGCAAGTGTCAAAATCAGGAGGGCTAGGAAACAACAGGGACTGGGAAAAATAGGAGCTCGGAGAAACGCTGGTTTACTTGGCAAAACAAGACAAACTGGCACAGAGAGACATGAAACACAGGGATAAATACACAGGGGACTAATGGGGAAAACAGGAGACACCTGGAGGTGGGTGGAGACAATCACCAAGACAGGTGAAACAGATATGACAATAACTACCAATTGGATATCACGAAATTGAGGTGAAAATGGGTAAAAAGTACAACAACAAAAAATCTAATTTTATGCACTCTGGGCATGCTTTGGTAGTACCCAACTTGCTAACTACTATCAGTTCCTAATGGCCTCGTACTCAGGGCTCTATTGTCCCTCTAACCACTCTGACATCAATGTAAATGCTTTCGAAAATCACATCCAACACTTATCATGAAAACAGTAGGCCTATCATACTTTTAAAACTCACCTCACTGTGATGATCAATTTGAAGAAAGAGGTTCAACAGCGAGTTGAAACAGTGTAAAATATGTTTGTTGTTTCAAAGCCTAATACAACGAAATGGGCAGTGCTTTCTACGGTGATGATTCATTTCAATTCCCCCATATGCATATTAGCGCTTATGCATATGCATAGACTTATGAGCCTAAGCCCCCCCCAAAAAACATAATTAAAATGTTGATTGTGCCGTTATACAGTACAAAGCCTACCACATATTATGCATAGCATAAAAACATCAAACAAAACTGATTTAAGATGTCTTTGGTACATAGTTGGTCTGGCCTTTGAGTGTGGACTGTATTATTATGCATACTGGATGGACTGGTTACCTTCTGCTCCAAAATGTCTATCCATGAGTCTGGGAGAGAACGTATAGGCCTTCATTGATTGTGCAGGGCGGCTTACAGTTAGCCTACAATTAGTAAATTTGTATTTGATTTTGAATAGCCTAGTAACATTCCCTTTAGCTATGCAGCATATCTCACCACCATGCATTTCCATCTCCCCTCTCCTTTATTCCTTTCTCAAGCGCGCAGACGGGCTGTCAACAGTTTAGTGAAATTTGTTTAGTTGTGAAAACATGTTACTATCGATGTTCCCGAACAGATTCTACTTGGTTTCCCAAATTAAGCACTTGCTATCTGCAGGATCAAGGTTGAAGGGCCCATGGCATACAGAGTTTGGGTGGAAAATCCCGTCGGGCAGCAAGAGCATGCTCCTCAAACAGTGGTTGATGCGTGGAGTGAAATAAATGGAGTGAAAATTATGTTTATTTCTAAGCACATGCTCCGCTATAAAACCGAAGTAGCCTACAAAACTGACTGGCGGGAAAGCACGCGGCCTACATTCACTATTCTAGTGCATACAGATGACTTGTCTTTTGTCCCCTGTCCATTTGATAATGGGACATTCTAAATCGAAACAAATTTTACATATTAGTAAAGACAAGCAGTCGATGTTCCCGAACGGATTTCACTTGGTTTTCCAAATTAAGCACTTACTAGCTGCAGGATCAAGTGCGTAAAATCACTGTGGAAGCCAAAAAGCCACATTACAACCTATGTGATGTGATAGTTGCGTTGTTTGCTCAATAATCTGTTAATTCATGTTTGCAACGGTGATATATAGGTCTAAAGGCCGAGACAATAAAAAGTCACAGTGGCAGAATACATTCAACCACACATTTGCTTTATAAAAAAACCCCACTGAAGACAAGATTACATTGAGAATAGTCTGATGGGTGAAAATATGATCACTTGATGAGAGAACAGCTGTGCAGCCTGAGGCAAGGAAGAGAGCAAATCTTTTTTTGCTACTTTCCCAAATCATCAATAGCCTATAGTCCCACCATGCAGCCCATATCTGTTCTGATTTCTAACACATTCTAATGTTTGTATCATTCACAACTAAGGTTGACAAATAACAAAATCTAGCATATAGGACCTGTTTCAAATAATAACTTCTACGCTCAACATAGCCACTTCATATGCGCACTCGCTCCGTAATGGGAAAATACAATATTTTATTCAACTAAGTTAAATTATATTCTTCTTAATATAAAATAAAATAATGGCACAGGACGTATAAACTTATCTTGAATAAGCCTACAGCCTATGACATGGAGTATAGCCATATAACTAACATACAGTATGCCAACTCATATTCTGTTCTTCTGAAATACATTTACTTCATATCATAATGTTTATTTAGACCTGACTAAAATATTTAATGGATTAATTGTGAGAGTGTATATTAAATTGATTAATTCAACTTTTTTTTAAATGTAGATGTTCCAAAGGCACGCATCAGCATCATCAGTTTATATGTGTGGAGGCCTGGAGATGGTCAACATGTTTATATTAAATAACCGTCAATTAGCGTGAGACCAGCAGTCTTTTGCATGAAAATAACCAGCTGACAACATTTCATGACCGCCACAGCCCTAAATATGATAAAGACCTTACAGATCTCTGAAGTGTCTTTATCAATATAAAAATGTGAAAGATCTGTTAATGTTTTGTTGTCATTTGATAATTTGCAAAGAAAAGATAAAGCCCTTGAAACTTAAAAATCATGTCTTGATAAATAAATGTTGTAGTTATTGTACAGTATTAATTTTAATAACTATTTTCTCACATCCTTTGTTATAGCATAATACTGTACATTTGACCATTTTAAGTTACCAATGAGGAGTTTATCAGCACACCATATAGGAGCAGGGAATATACAAAAAGAGGGATTCCCATTTACAGTATTTAAACTATAGAAGAAGAGATCGATACAATAATTAAACTCCAGAAGAAGGGATCTATACAGTATTTAAACTCCAGATGAAGGGATCTATACAGTAATTAAACTATTGAAGAAGGGATCTATACAGTATTTAAACTCTAGAAGAAGGGATCTATAGAGTATTTAAACTCTAGAAGAAGGGATCTATACAGTATTTAAACTCCAGAAGAAGGGTTCTATACAGTGTTTAAACTCCAGAAGAAGGGATCTATACAATATTTAAACTCTAGAAGAAGGGATCTATGCAGTATTTAAACTCTAGAAGAAGGGATCTAATTAGGCACTACACATGATTCAAAACACCATCATACACTTAGAAAAAAGTGTTCGAAAAGGGTCCTTCGGGCTGTCCCCATATGAGAACCCTTTATGGTTTCAGGTAGAACCCCTTTGGGTTCCATGTAGAACCCTTTGGTTCTTCATGGAACCCAAAAGGGTTCTACCTGGAACCAAAAAGGTTCTTCAATGCATTCACTTATGGGTACAGCCGAATAACCATTTTAGGTTCTAGATGGTTCTAGATTTTAAAAAACTATACATAAGCTCATTTAACCTCTTTGGGCTGCAGGGGCAGTATTGAGTAGCCTGGATAAAAGGTGCTCATTTCAAACGGCCTCGTACTCAATTCTTGCTCGTACAATATGCATATTATTATTACTATTGGATAGAAAACACTCTAGTTTCTAAAACCGTTTGAATTATATCTGTGAGTAAAACAGAACTCATTTTGCAGCAAACTTCCTGACAGGAAGTGGAAAATCTGAAATCGATGCTCTGTTCTAGGGCCTGCCTATAAATGTCCTTGATATATATCAGTATACATGCACTTCATACGTCTTCCACTAGATGTCGACAGGCAGTGAGAGAAGAATTGAAGAATTGTATAACTTGATCTGGGGTCGAATAAAAGCTCTTTGTATGACGTGTCACCAGTTTCCTGTTTTCTGGAGAGCGCGAGAAGGGACCTGGTATTGCCTTCTGATAAGCTGTCGTTATAGACGACTAATATCTCCGGCTTTGATTTTATTTGATACATGTGACAATATCATCGTAAAGTATGTTTTTTCAATATAGATTTATTAGATTATTGAAATTTTTTCGGGACGTTAGGCGTGTTGCTTTGTCTGCGTATGTTCAGGAAGGAGAGCTTTGCGCCACTTTGCTAGCTTTCCGTGCTAATTGACTGGAGAAGAGGACATTCTAAATCCAAACAACGATTGTTCTGGACAAAGGACCCCTTGTACAACATTCTGATGGAAGATTGTCAAAAGTAGGACCCATTTTATGATGCTATTTCATATATCTGTCGAACATGTTGTACTAGTAGTTTGCGCCCAGAGTTTGGGCACTCTCTCGCTATAACTAAGCTGGATGTCGTAATGAAGTTATTTTTAGAATTTTAACACGGCGATTGCATTAAGAACTAGTGTATCTATCATTTCCTATACAACATGTATTTTTTAGTAACGTTTATGTATAGTTATTTGGTCAGAATAGTTGAGTGTCATAAAAATATCCGCACATTCTGGGAAAAAGTTGCTACGTTAGCACAATGTATAACCACTGATTTCAGCTCTAAATATGCACATTTTCGAACAAAACATAAGTGTATGTATAACCTGATGTTATAGGACTGTCATCTGATGAAGCTTATCAAGGTTAGTCAAAAATTATATATCTTTTGCTGGTTTATTCGCTATCGCTAACGTGCCTATTGCTATCGCTAACGTGCCTTGATGAATGAATGCGGTAGTGTGGTAGGCTATTGTAGTAAGCTAATATAATGCTATATTGTGTTTTCGCTGTAAAACACTTAAAAAATCGGAAATATTGGCTGGATTCACAAGATGTTTGTCTTTAATTTGCTGTACACCATCGATTTTTCAGAAATGTTTTATGATGAGTATTTAGGTATTTGACGTTGGTGTCTGTAATTACTCTGGCTGCTTCGGTCCCATTTGTGACGGTAGCTGTGATGGTAGCTGCAATGTAAAACTGATTTATACCTCAAATATGCACATTTTTCGAACAAAACATAGATTTATTGTATAACATGTTATAAGACTGTCATCTGATGAAGTTGTTTCTTGGTTAGTTTGGTTGGTTCTTGGTTAGTTAGGTTGGCTTTGTGCATGCTACCTGTGCTGTGAAAAATGTCTGTCCTTTTTTGTATTTGGTGGTGAGCTAACATAAATATATGTGGTGTTTTCGCTGTAAAACATTTTAAAAATCGGACATGTTGGCTGGATTCACAAGATGTTTATATTTCATATGCTGTATTGGACTTGTTAATGTGTGAAAGTTAAATATTTCTAAAAAATATATTTTGAATTTCGCGCCCTGCACTTGAAGTGGCTGTTGTCATATTGTGCCCGGCTTCGGGCTTGCAGCCCAAAGAAGTTTTAAGATCAGTGATACTATCAAGAGCAGTGTGCGGTTTCCTTTTTCCTTCATCAGGTTCTAGATGGCACCTTTATTCTTAGACTGTAGTGTTTAGGAGCTTTAGCGAGAGATGAAACAATACCAAAAGAGAAGCTATCTAATTATGCACAAAACAGGACTCACCATTATAGTGTTTTCAACCTTTTCCTCTTGCAAGGTGGTACACAACTCTTGATTAAGTGGTGTTACAATACACCATGTCATGCCTCAGAACACCTTAGGTTGAATGTTTCAGTGCACCTTAAATCTGTCTTATAACCCCTTACACACATGTGCTTCAAAACTCCAGGGTTCCTCTCTTTAAAGTTGGTGTCAGTGCAGTTGCCACTAGTTTGTGTTACAAAACACTTCATTTTAACAGTGTATATAGTGTTATGAACATTTATATCATAACACAACCTAAGCAGGTTCTTCATACACACACTGGTTCTTCATACACACGCAGGCACACACACACACACACACACACACACACACACACACACACACACACACACACTGAGACAACATGAAGGAGAATAGCTGGGAATCCATTCTCTCCTCCAGTTGATGACTAAAAATATGTAGAATTTGTCCACGCTGTTCTAAAAGGGAGACCCAGTCCACCCTCCACACCCTCTTCAACCCTGTCTAATAAACACAGCATCATCTCTTCAGGATCAAGATGTGCATCAAATGGGGATGGGCTGAATCAAACCCGGACAGAATGATACGGTCATGACTTTTATCATAACATCCTGATCTGCACCTCTCTCCGCTGCTGTCAATCACACCAACGGTGTGCTTCAGAATTGACAGGATCGCCATTAACCGGGGCATCTATCTATCTCTTCGTAAATAATCTGCAAATTGTTAAGTAGCCTACGACACCTGTTCAGAACTTCAAAGCGCAATTCCCAAAGGACATAAACAAGTTCCTCACATCGCTGACCCATTGGCTACAGTCCTTTACTGAGTATGAATTATTGATCAGACAGGTGGAAAATACGGCCCCTCTGGCGTCTCTCGAAGTGGTATGTCACATCACTGACAGAACGCAAAAAAGTGATGAAAGTGCAGACCACCAAATAAACCGTTTTCAACCGGTAAAATATTATTCCTAATTATACTCACTCAGCCTCGCAGGTGAACCGGAGGAGCGATGTTGCCCGGCATTCCGGTCTCTCTCTCTCTCTCTGTCTGCAAGCTCTTCAAATGAGTTCTCTTGGGACAGCGCACGCCTTGGCTTTTGCAAGCATTCTCTGCAAAGATCCGCCCTCCTCACTCACTCACAACCATCCCTCAATTTTCTGCGATATAAAACGCGAAATCAGTATAGCACTGTGCAAAACTGTAGTTTTCCGTTTCTGGAGCAGAAGTAGCGGCTTCTGTTTCTATTTTAGAAGATGCTTCTCGCGCTACCAGAGGCTCATCTCTCGGTTTCCTTTCCTGTCCATCTGTGCTCGCGATTGCTCTGGACCATGTGATGGAGGCAGGAGGTAGGAGGCAGGCGCCCTACCCATTCCCTGACACGACCTCCTCCACATAGCTCCCCCCAATGGACAGCCTGAGAAATAATGAAAAGAGGTCTAAATAAATCAGATTGAGGATATGGGGACACGCACAGTATTTCTTGCGAGATGATAATGATCTAAATATAAATTATTCATAATAATAACCTCTGTATTTATTTCTCATCAAGTCTAGAATATTCTCATTGTAAAACATTGGAGTAATGCCACATAAGAGAGGCCACTGCTGCCTGGGCTATATAATACATACATAGTGCATGAGCTTGGGTCTAAATAAGGAAACTATTCATTCACATTGCGTGTAGCCCACAGCAAGTTTCTGGTAGCTTCCCTTTTTCCATTTATACTGGGCCTTTATGGGGAATGTCCAGTGAGAGAGAAGGAGTGAGTGAAAAAGAGAGAAGGGGGGACAGAGAGAGGGAGGCAGAGAGACAGAGAGAGAGAGAGAGAGAGAGAGAGAGAGAGAGAGAGAGAGAGAGAGAGAGAGAGAGAGAGAGAGAGAGTAGATCTGTTAAACCAGATATCTAACATAACAGAGTAGGGAGATTTTTTATTGCACGCTGTCCTAGATGGAAAACAAATAATCCAAGCATGCATCAACATACACAAATATACACACAATATAGCTAAATATAACTGCTGATTGGCAAAACAGTGATGTATAGGGGCAGTTGGAAATACCCTGATGGATCAAGACTGTTAAGACATGGGTGGTGTATATGTTGCTCTTGACGTTCGAATGGGCTTGCACTCACATGATGAATTGGTTGTCATTGTCAGAGATGTATGCATGCATGCATGTTTGAGGGTGTGTGTGCGATTAGGTGAATGCATGTATGTGTATGTGTGTGAGAGAGAGAAAGGGAAAGACGCTCTCAAGGAGAGAAAAGCCTCCTCCCTTTCTGCTTGTCAAAACTACTTGTATTGTTGCCGGCCATGCACCAGACTCTTGGGCCTCTGCTACAATGCAGCTCTCCTCAGCGCACCATGGCACTGACTGGCCTGTCACTTCTAGTTAGTGTCTGTGTGGGGAATGGGGATGGGAACAACAGACCCCCACGGCCTATAGGGCCAGACTGGACACACAACAGCCCAGTCACACACTCACACACACACACAGACAAACCCACTGGGGCGATAAGGAGGTGTCAGAGGATAGCGGCGGTGAAAGGGGAACACAAGGAAACCTCCATTAGTTGTCGTAATAGAGTTCAGCCAGTGACCTTATTCCTGCTGGACTGGGCTGCCTGCACCACACTAACACAACAGTGACCTTATTCCTGCTGGACTGGGCTGCCTGCACCACACTAACACAACAGTGACCTTATTCCTGCTGGACTGGGCTGCCTGCACCACACTAACACAACAGGCCTGCTTTTTCATTATTTCTAAAGAAACACAAGATTTAAAGAAACACAGTTCACAGACATGCTTTAAAAAAAAACACAGTTCACAGCCTTGCTTTTAAAGAAACATGTGTTCTAAATTACACATGACTTTGCATCGGGTTATTATTTAACACTACAAAAGTAATCTGGTTCGTAATGTCTGGTTGTACTCATTGTATTAACTCACTGTATTGATTAAGAGATAGACCATCTTTAGCATTGTTCAGTATTCTGAACACACTGACAAAACAGCAAATGATGATGAGGATAGTAACGACTTATAACTTTGTCTCTTACTATACTCTTGCTATACTTATATCAGATTACCGTGCGGGGCTCCAAAAACACATTACACAACTCAAATCACTCTAGTAATAGAAAACACATCCTCCACAGTGTAAAACATGTCCCCCGCCCACCCGCCTCTAAAATACCAATCAGATATATTTCTAGTTGTATAGCGAGGTGGGCTACTGGACCTAGGCTGGGTCGAGCGATGTGGGGCGATGGGGATGGAGAGAGAGAGGGAGAGGGTGCTTTTAAGGAGTGGAGCAGAGGAGTGTGTGATGTTAAAGATTTAGCACGCTTGTGCAGGGACGAGATGGGAACCTGCCATGGCAACCAGAACCAACCAGGCATCTGAAAGAGACTGCTCTTAAAGGCTTTTCTATTATGGACCAGACCACAATCAGAAAGAGCAGGACAGAAGGCCAAGGTGGAGGAGGAGGAGGAGGAGGAGGGGAAGAGGAGGAGGAGTAGGAGTAGGAGGAAGAGGAGGAGGGGGAGGGGGAGAGGAAGCAGAGGAGAAGGAGAAGGGGAAGGGGAAGGAGGAGGAGGAGGAGGAGGAGGAGGAGGAGGAGGAGGAGGAGGAGGAGGAGCCAGAGATGGGTATAGATGGAGAATGGAATGATGAAGGGTCAGGGTTAAGATGGAGGAGGAGGAGGAGGAGGACGAGGAGAAGCCAGAAATGGTATAGATGGAGAATGGAAGGATGAAGGATGAAAGGTTAGGTTTAAAGTGGAGGAGGATAAAGACTAAGAGGAGGAAAAGAAAGAAGAAGAGGGTGGAGAACTTGGAGAGAGGGTGGAGGAGGAGAAAACTAGGAGGAGGAGAAGAAAGAAGAAGAGGGTGGAGAACTTGGAGAGAGGGTGGAGGAGGAGAAAGACTAGGAGGAGGAGAAGAAAGAAGAAGAGGGTGGAGAACTTGGAGAGAGGGTGGAGGAGGAGAGAAAATAGGATTGATTGATATAATAATATAATATATGCCATCTAGAAGCTTTTATCCAAAACACTTTACTGTCATGTGAACATACATTTTACGTATGGGTGATCCCAGGAATCAAACCCACTACCTTGGTATTACAAGCGCCATGCTCTACTAACTGAAATACACAGGACCGCAAGAGGCAAGGGAGGTAGAGAGAGAGGAGGAGGGAGGAGAGGAGGAGTAAGCAGGGGTGGGCAACTCCAGTCCTCGGGGGCCTGATTGGTGTCACACTTCTTCTCCATCCCTAGCAAACACAGCTGATTAATCAAACTGCAGTCTAAACTGAAGATCATGATTAGGTGATTATTGAAGTCAGGTGTGATAGCTGAGGCTGGGGCAAAACTGTGACACCAATCAGGCCCTCGAGGACTGAGGCCGTCATTGTAAATAAAAATGTGTCCTTAACTGACTTGACTCATGCGCAGAGTAAATGATGACCCTGTGGCGCCCGGGCAGATCTAATAAGGTCTCAGCCTGTCAGATTCTCACACAGAGAATCTTCTTTTTTTTCTTTTGGGTGTCAGGGAAAATGTACGGATTAAAAGGTACATCATTTTCTTTAGGAATGTAGTGAAGTAAAAGTAAAAGTTTTCAAAAATATAAATAATTAAGTAAAATACAAATACCCCAAAAAACGACTTAACCCTTGTGTAGTCTTAACATTCTGTATACTCCCCTTGCTCTAAGGGAAAAAATGACCCGCCTTCACTAAACCCCTAAAATATAGCAGCTTATTTGAATTTTAAACCCCAAATCTATTTTGCATGAAGAAACAACCTGTCGTGCATCACAAACTTTGTGAATATCAGGGTTTTCCCTCTTCACAATGCAGAAAGACTGCATTTAATCAGCAAACACCACTGGTTTTTATTAAAACACCACTGTCATAATTGTTTTCTTTACTAAAGTAGAGGTTTATTATTATTATTGCTAAAGGTACTGCATCGGTGTAAACATTACTTTTTTAGCAAGAGATAGCACTTGTATAGCCTAAGAAAGTAGCAGAAATGTGTAGAAAGTCATTTTGAATGCATTTTATTGAAGGGAAACAATAACAGTCTTGAACTTTTTTGGCAACACAGTGATATATTCTTACATACTGTACAATGAGGAATTCAACTACAAAATACTAGTCTTCTCCCATTTGTTTAACCATTGCCCCCACCCACAAGGTGTATAAACAACAATAAATAAGAATAAAATAAGATAATAGATACAAAACAAAAACATGAAGAACATAAATCAATCAACTCTAATTACCACATGTAGGACAGTATGCAAGTGTGTGTGCATGGACTTTGCAGATGTATTTCTCACTTACAGCGTATAGTATTTGTTTTACAGTCCTTCTTTGGGGGGCAGAATTGGCAGCCTCAGGTGGATCAGGACAAGATTCAGATTCAGCTTTCACAAGCTGTTCACAGTGTGTGGGGGAGACGCTCCCTTCTTTGAATGTGTGGGGTCACAAGTGCCTTTCCCAGCTGCTTCAGGAGCACCCTCCTCTTGTTCCACTTATCAGGCATCCAGGTAGGGTTGATCTTGTTCCATATCACGAAGGCATTGTATGAGGACACATCAATGATGTTATGGAAGATGACCAGGGGCCAGCGGGCAGTCATCCTCCTGCAGCTGTAAGTTACAAACACCTTGTCCAGGTTGTCCACGCACCCTTTGTTGTGGTTGTAGTCCAGGGTGATGGCTGGCTTCCTGTCCTCATGATCACTGATATCAGCCGTTTGGTGCAGTGTGCTCAGGAGGACCACATCTTGTTCCTCTTTGGGAGGTAAGAAACTAGAGTGGTGGTGAGCGTGAAGGCAAACTTTGATGAGAAGGCATCTCTCCCCCTTGTTGAGAGGAGTGCAGAGGGGAGCTCAGGCTTGTTCTTTCTAACTGTGCCAACCATGGTGATCTTCCTCTTCAGGAGCTGCTGGCTGAGTTTAATCAGTAGCACACATAATCTCATTGTGTGTGTGTGTGTCTTTGTGGTTTTTGTGGTGTGTAAATGATTTTAAAACTGACCCTAAAACAATCTTTGTACCCTGGTGGTGTACAGCTTTCATGGAAATATGAACAAAGCAGATGTTTCACTTTTTCTAATGTTGAGGTCACTCTAGGAAAAGTCATCAAATTTCAAGTTGAAAAAATATAATTTAGAGGGTTTTCTCTGCTGTTAAACATAGTGGCCGGTCATTTCTTACCCTTAAGACAACACAAGGGTTAAGTAGTACTTTAAAGTATTTTTACTTAAGTACTTTACACCACTGGTGGTGACTATCAAGAGTACAGTGATGGGCCTCAACATCAGGTTCTAACACTGGACAGCACTATAGAGGGTAGACCCAAACCAATCAGTTATAAGTATATAGGGGTGAGGGCATGCACAGCGATCAACTGTTTTTTACATGGTCCTACGGATTTAGTGACCAATCGTTTTACAAGGCTAATATTTTATGAGTTCAACATAAGCAATACGGCCATGAAAAGGATGGAAGGCGTTTTCGGCTGTTTGTGGCGATGTAATAGCGTCAAATGAACAGCGGGTGGCGCCTAAATTACGTCATGGTTTAGGACTCATCGCTCCTCAGTGACTCTAATGAGAGAAATATTCCATTCAGTAGCTGACACTGCGATAATACTTTACTTTTAGGTTTCACCTTTACCAACATTTATTATGAATTTTGTAAGCAAATTGTGAAAATATTAAAGCAAAAATATATCCGCACCTAAAATGCTGAGTAACAGGATATTTAAAACAATATCCAACCACTTTTGCACAATTGTGTAGCCTACTCAATATAACATGTTATGAAAAGAGTTCGTATGAAAATTGTGTTTAAACTCTTGGGGGAAAAACATTACAGGGACCAGGTGAGAACACCAGACCAGTGTCACATGGCACTGTTAAAACCAAAGATCCGTCTTTGACACCCTCTAGCCTACCCCCCTCCACCTCCCCCTTCTTGCCCCGCTACACACACACACACACATACACGAGTGCTAGCGGTAGTAGGCTATCAACTCAAGTTACCCCTCTCACACACAAAGCGATAATTTTGGGGAAAGAAAATGCATGGGACGCCAGTGCCTGGAGCTTACAGACACAGTTTTCACCGTTGACCGAGCTTGAAGCCATTCGTTGCACTGAAAGGTCCTTGCCATAGTGAACCAGTCTAGACCGTTGTGTGTGTTTTCATCGTTTCTCGAGTGATATTTGGGTTTTGACACAATGGGGTGCTGCAGCGGCCGATGCACGCTCATCTTTCTTTGCACGATCCAGCTGGTGAGTGGCCCGTTATTTCTATAGCCCAATACAAAAAGTGTCATTTGCTCTGTTTCTTGATTTTGTTTAGAAAATGTAATTTTGTTTTGGGTGAAACACATTTTAAAAATATTTGTTTAATCATGCCACGTTATTGTGAATTTACTGTGGACACTGACCCGTTTTGCTACCAGTGCTTTCGTGTTGAATTAGTGATAGCGGATGAAGGCAGATTGATGGCCGGTGAAATACAATGGGCATACAGTAGACCTATTATGTGGCCAAACATCCACGTGCAGCACACTGTCTGTTTCTTCCTTCACCTCGTCCGTTCCACGAGGATAGGCTACTTCGCGAGTCGTGAGGGAACATATGGCAAGATTCAAGAGTGGTGTGTGTGCACTCCCTTATCCACAAGCTATAGTTATGTGCAGTTATTGGGCCAGACCAACTCACCACAAATGCAAAATAGCCCCTATGACACTGGTGCAAACATGTCCACGCACCTCTGCTGACCAAACAATTGTACTGTAGCCTACACGTGTATCCATGTAGTGCTATTCAACGTGTACTGTGAGTTGTGCGTGACCATTGCCACAGTAGCCTGTTGTATTGGTGTTTTGTGCAATACCAGCACCATTGTTTCTTCTCAGCTAAAGTTGTTACTGTGAGTGGCACGTCAGAGTAGGCTAAGCTACACCAGTCACCAGGGAGTTTTACAAAGACTGTTCAACCACTTGTCACCGGTTGAGTCACTGTGTCAGGTGTCCGTTTGTAATCCTACCTCAGTGAAAACAAATACACGTGTGTGTTGGCTTTCATTGATTTCACAAATGGCCTGCTTTCAAACAGTTGATCCCTTTTGACTGTGATGTACGATCCTATTAGTTTAGTTTGGATAGATCGTTTTGTAGGAGAGCTTCCACCCGACCAATAATCACCATGGGAGTCTATGATCCACAAAGTGAGTCTTCAGCTAGTTACAACCTGCTGGAGAGAGATTGTTCCCCGGCTGTGATCAGTGGAGTGCGAGACGTGACATTTTACACTTAATGGCTGCCGTAAATGCCCCCTCCCCATTCTAACTAAACACTGAATTTTTCAATCTTGCTCAGCCCCCCCCCCCCCCCCTCCCTCTCTCCACCACCCTGCAGGGAGGGGAAAGTGGAGGTGACAGGGTGTGATAATGTTATTTATGATGGAATTAAAAGAGCTCTCTCACACAGTGAGGTTGGGTAAGCCCCTAGTATATAACCATGTCAACAGCTAAAATACCAGTAACCCCATCTCTACTCAACCATTTATTTGTTTCAAAAACCATAGCTCTGGTAATTCTTTCCATGCACCAAGGGTTAGGTTTAAGGACATAGTGAAGGGAGTAGGGAGAGAGAGAGTAACACGCTGACATGAACACATTAATGGAATGTTTGCCTGTTTGGGGTGTGGGAGGGGTACTACATGCTTAGAAAAGAGGTTCCGAAAGGGTTATTTGGCTGTCCCAATAGGAGAACCCTTTTTGGTTCCCGGTAGAACCCTCTGTGGAAAGGGTTATTTGGCTGTCCCAATAGGAGAACCCTTTTTGGTTCCCGGTAGAACCCTCTGTGGAAAGGGTTATTTGGCTGTCCCAATAGGAGAACCCTTTTTGGTTCCCGGTAGAACCCTCTGTGGAAAGGGTTATTAGGCTGTCCCAATAGGAGAACCCTTTTTGGTTCCCGGTAGAACCCTCTGTGGAAAAGGTTATTTGGCTGTCGCAATAGGAGAACCCCTTTTGGTTCCCGGTAGAACCCTCTGTGGAAAGGGTTATTTGGCTGTCCCAATAGGAGAACCCTTTTTGGTTCCCGGTAGAACCCTCTGTGGAAAGGGTTATTTGGCTGTCCCAATAGGAGAACCCCTTTTGGTTCCCGGTAGAACCCTCTGTGGAAAGGGTTATTTGGCTGTCCCAATAGGAGAACCCCTTTTGGTTCCCGGTAGAACCCTCTGTGGAAAGGGTTATTAGGCTGTCCCAATAGGAGAACCCTTTTTGGTTCCCGGTAGAACCCTCTGTGGAAAGGGTTCTATCTGGAACCAAAAAGAGTTCTTCAAAGGGTTTTCCTATGGGGACAGCCGGTTCTAGATAGCACTGTTTTGTTAAGAGTGCATTTGTCCTCGACTAAGCTGTACCCCTGCACATTGACTCGTTACCAGTATCCCCGGTATATAGCCTCATTAATGTTATGTTATTTTATTGTAACTTCTTTTTACTTTAGTAAATATTTTCTTAACTCTTATTTTTCTTAAAACTGCATTGTTGGTTAAGGGCTTGTAAGTAAGCATTTCGCAGTAAGGTCAACACCTGTTGTATTCGAAGCATGTGACAATTCTATTTTGATTTGATTTGCTCCTTCATGTCCCTGTTGAAACCATCATTAAAAAGGTTGTGCCTTACTGGAGAGGAGAGGAGAAGAGGGTTTTTTCTCAGTCAAGAAGACACTTCTTGCAATTCACAGATAGCAAAAGTAAAATGTGTGTGTGCAGTGGTCAGAGTTCACGAAGGGGCCATGGTGATGTCATCCAGGTCCTATCGGGTCACAGTAACCCCCCGCTAGAGATGGATTGGTTCTCCTATAAACGATACAGCAGCATGGCGTGTAACCGTGCTTGGCTGAGCTCTATTCCCATTAAGTGGTAGCTCAATTGCTGTATCCATTCCAAGCACATGTGAAATTGACACACGGTTTTGTAGCAAGGATTTCTCCTTGATTTGAGTGGCGTTTATGACAGTTGTGGAGAATGTAGATGACAAAGGGTTCAATCAAAGTGATGTAAAGCCTTCAATTCACAACCTCAATCCATGTACAGTATTGTACCTGTTGCAGTACAGTGGGTTACAATGTAACTCATCCTCATGTTTTTGTCCATAACAATATTCTGCTCTATTTGCTCTCTCATATAGTGCCTAATCTCTAGACTGGTGAGTGCAGCAGTGTTCCAGAGAGCTCCATTACTGTATGAAAAATAGTGTGAATGATGGTGGTGGAAATGTAATAGTATTTCTATCAACACTGCCATCATCTCCCATTCAGCAGCACTCTCTGCACTCTACCAGGGTGCTTCACTCCTCTCCCTGCCTCAGGGGTAGCTGCCTGGCTGGCTGTGAGATTCCTGGAGATCAATCTCCTCCCTGAATGCTCTTTGCCCCCGACGTAATGTGTGGGGGGGTCCAGGGCTGTTGACGACTGTCACCCCAGTGCAGGAATGTGACACATGTTCAGTGTATTTGGAAAGTATTCACTTTTTCCACATTTTGTTACGTTACAGCCTTATTCTACAGTTGATTAAATCGTTTTTTCCCCTCATCAATCTACACACAATACCCCACAATGCCAAAGCAAAACCAGGTTTTGCAGAAATTTGTTGATACCCTTCCCCAGATCTGTGTCGCAACACAATCCTGTCTTGGAGCTCTAAGAACAATTCCTTCCACCTCATGTCTTGGTTTTTGCTCTGACATGGACTGTCAACTGTGGGATCTTATATAGACAGGTGTGTGCCTTTCCAAATCATGTCCAATCAATTGAATTTACCACAGGTGGAATCCAATCAGGTTGTAGAAACATCTCAAGGATGATCAATGGAAACAGGATGCACCTGAGCTCAGTTTCGAGTCTCATAGTAAAGGATCTGAATACTAATGTATTATTATTTATGATTTATTTGACCTTTATTTAACGAGGCAAGTCAGTTAAGAACACATTCTTATTGATAATGACGGCCTACCCCGGCCAAACCTGGACAACGCTGGGCCAATTGTACGCCACCCTATGGGACTCCCAATCACAGCCGGTTGTGATACAGCCTGGAATTGAACCAGGGTCTGTAGTGACGCCTCTAGCACTGAGATGCAGTGCTTTAGACCATAAATAAGGTATTTCAGTTGTTATTTTTTATACATTTGCAAAAATTTCTAAAATCCTGTTTTCACTTTATTATTATGGGATATTGTGTATACATTGATGAGGAAAAATATTTGATCCATTTTTGAATAAGGCTGTAACGTTGCAAAATGTGGAAAAAGTCAAGGGGTCTGAATACTTTCCGAATGCACTGTGCATGTGCACACACAAACACATGCGGATGGGCAGGCAGACAGGCAGACAGACAGGCAGGCAGACAGGCAGGCAGGCAGGCAGACAGACGGTCAAACAGGATGTTGTCATTTTTTTTAGAGCCATTTTCACCAGACAACTGCTCCCTGTTTTAGTTTACCTCATAAATGACGCACCAGTGTCTACATGTCGCAGATACATTATTCATATGAGCTCGGCTGGTTTGTGTTTGTGTACGATATTGAAGACCTCTGAGGCTTATCCTTTCCCTAGTGTTTGTTGCTCCTCCTTGACCCCGTTGAAACCATTGTTGGAAAGCGAACACTTCACTGGAGACACCTTCGGCCATTCACAGCTAGATACCTCTCCTGTTCTCTTTACCTCCTCCTTGACCTTCTTACTTCCCCTCCCTTCTCTTCTGGAGGCCTGGGAGCACTGTCGTGTTGATAACACCTGTTTAGCCAGCAGGATTCCAGCCCTGGGAATTCACCCTTCACTAGGACACCACGGATTACTGGACAACACACAGAGAGATAGAGGAGGAAAGAGGGCTGGGGAGAGAGAGAGAGGGGGCTGAGGGAGATGGAAAGAGAGGGTTGGGGGAGAGAGCACCTGGCCTAACCCTACTAGAATCTGAAGTCAAATGTCTACTGTTTGCTGATGATCTGGTGCTTCTGTCCCCAACAAGTAGGACCTACAGCAGCACCTAGATCTTTTGCACAGATTCTGTCAGACCTGGGCCCTGAGAGGAATTCTCAGTAAGACAAAAATAATGGTGTTTCAAAAAAGGTCCATTTGCCAGGACCACAAATAGAAATTTAATTTAGACACCGTTACCCTAGAGCACACAAAGTGTACATACCTCTGCCTAAACATCAGCGTCACAGGTAACTTCCAATAAGCTGTGAATCGTCTAAGAGACAAGGCAAGAAGGTGTGCCATCAAAAGGAACATAAAATTCAACATACCAATTAAGATCTGGCTAAAAATATTTGAATTAGTTATAGAACCCATTGCCCTTTATGGTTGTGAGGTCTGGGGTCAGCTAACCAGCCAAGAATTCACAAAATGGGACAAACACCAAATTGAGACTGTATGCAGAATTCTGCAAAATATCATCTGTGTACAAGGTAAAACACCAAATAATGCATGCAGAGCAGAATTAGGCCACTAACCAAAAAAGAGACGTTCAATTCTACAACCACCTAAAAGGATGTGATTCCCAAACCTTCCATAACAAAGCGATCACCTACAGAGAGATGAACCTGGAGAAGAGTCCCCTAAGCAAGCTGGTCCTGGGGCTCTGTTCACAAACACAAACAGACCCCACAGAGCCCCAGGACAGCAACACAATTAGACCCAACCAAATCATGAGAAAACAGAAAGATAATTACTTGACATATTGGGAAGTATTAACCAAAATAACTGAGCAAACTAAGAAGGCAATTTTTCCCTAAACAGAGAGTACACAGTGGCAGAATACCTGACCACTGTGACAGACCCAAACTTAAGGAAAGCTTTGACTATGTACAGACTCAGTGAGCATAGCCTTCCTATTGAGAGAGGCAGCTGAAGGCAGACCTGGCTCTCAAGAGAATACAGGCTATGTGCACACATCCCACAAAATGAGGTGGAAACTGAGCTGCAGATCCTAACCTCCTGCCAAATGTATGACAATATTAGAGACACATATTTCCCTCAGATTACACAAATCTACAAAGAATTAGAAAACAAATCCAATTTTGATAAACTCCCATATCTATTGGGTGAAATACCACAGTGTGCCATCACAGCCGCAAGATTTGTGACCTGTTGCCACAAGAAAAGGCCAACCAGCGAAGAACAAACACCATTGTAAATACAACCAATATTTATGTTTTTGTTTTCCCTTTTAGAGAGAGGGAGGGCTGGCTGGGGAGAGGGAGAGAGGGAGTGCTGGCTGGCTGGGGAGAGGGAGGGCTGGGGGAGATGGAGAGAGAGAGAGGGAGGGCTGGGGGAGATGGAGGGAGGGCTGGGGAGTTGGGGAGAGGGAGGGCTGGGGGAGATGGAGGGCTGGCTGGGGAGTTGGGGAGAGGGAGGGCTGGGGGAGATGGAGGGCTGGCTGGGGAGATGGAGAGAGGGAGGGCTGGCTGGCTAGAGGGAGGGCTGGGGGAGATGGAGAGAGAGAGAGAGGGATGGCTGGGGTGATGGAGAGAGAGAGGGAGGGCTGGGGAGATGGAAGGCTGGGGAGGGCTGGGGGAGTTGGGTAGAGAGAGGTAGGGCTGAGGGAGAGAGGGAGGACTGGGGAAGAGAGGAGGAGAGAGGGAGGGCTGGGGGAGAGAGGGAGGGCTGGGGGAGACGGAGGGAGGGAGGGCTGGGGGAGATGAGGGAGAGATGGGGGAGAGAGGGAGGGCTGGGGAGATGGAGGGCTGGGGAGAGAAAGAGAGGGGGAGGGCTGAGGGAGAGAGAGAGAGAGAGGGAGGGCTGGGGGGGAGAAAGAGAGGGCTGGGGAAGAGAGAGAGGCTTGGAAGAGAGAGAGAGGGCTGGGGGGGAGAAAGGGTTGGAAGAGAGAGAGCGAGAGGGTTGGAGGAGAGAGAGAGGGTTGGAAGGGAGAGAGGGCTGGGGGGGAGAGAGAGAGGGCTGGGGGGGAGAGAGAGAGGGTTGGAAGGGAGAGAGGGCTGGGGGGGAGAGAGAGAGGGTTGGAGGAGAGAGAGAGGGTTGGAAGGGAGAGAGGGCTGGGGGGGAGAGAGAGAGGGTTGGAGGAGAGAGAGAGGGTTGGAAGGGAGAGAGGGCTGGGGGGGAGAGAGAGAGGGTTGGTGGAGAGAGAGAGGGTTGGAGGAGAGAGAGAGGGTTGGAAGAGAGAGAGGGCTGGGGGGGAGAGAGAGAGGGTTGGAGGAGAGAGAGAGGGTTGGAGGAGAGAGAGAGGGTTGGAAGGGAGAGAGGGCTGGGGGGGAGAGAGAGGGTTGGAGGAGAGAGAGAGGGTTGGAAGGGAGAGAGGGCTGGGGGGGAGAGAGAGAGGGTTGGAGGAGAGAGAGAGGGTTGGAAGGGAGAGAGGGCTGGGGGGGAGAGAGAGAGGGTTGGAGGAGAGAGAGAGGGAGAAGGCTGGGGGAGATGGAGACTCCATCCACACTCATCAGACATTTATGACATACAATGACAACGCATTTCTTCACGACGTGCTTCCCTCTCCCTATGCACACAGACGGACATGCTTCCCTCTCCCTATGCACACAGACAGACATGCTTCCCTCTCCCTATGCACACAGACGGACATGCTTCCCTCTCCCTATGCAGACAGACATGCTTCCCTCTCCCTATGCACACAGACAGACATGCTTCCCTCTCCCTATGCACACAGACGGACATGCTTCCCTCTCCCTATGCACACAGACGGACATGCTTCCCTCTCCCTATGCACACAGACGGACGTGCTTCCCTCTCCCTATGCACACAGACAGACATGCTTCCCTCTCCCTATGCACACAGACAGACATGCTTCCCTCTCCCTATGCACACAGACAGACATGCTTCCCTCTCCCTATGCACACAGACAGACATGCTTCCCTCTCCCTATGCACACAGACAGACATGCTTCCCTCTCCCTATGCACACAGACAGACATGCTTCCCTCTCCCTATGCACACAGACAGACATGCTTCCCTCTCCCTATGCACACAGACAGACATGCTTCCCTCTCCCTATGCACATAGACATACATGCACACACACAGCACAATCACACACTCCTGTGTCCTTGCTCAGTGACACACCTGTTTCTCCTCCTCCCCTCTGTTCTGACCTTTTTTTTCTCATTAGAGAAAAGGGGGGGGGGTTGTTAAGATGTGTATAGATAAAGCTGTCAACAGCTTTCCTATGGAGTCCCTGAAGACTGCTGGAACAGCTTTCCTATGGAGTCCCTGAAGACTGCTGGAACAGCTTTCCTATGGAGTCCCTGAAGACTGCTGGAACAGCTTTCCTATGGAGTCCCTGAAGACTGCTGGAACAGCTTTCCTATGGAGTCCCTGAAGACTGCTGGAACAGCTTTCTTCTCCTCAGCGCTATTTCTGGATGCCCCAGACCCCTTCCTGTGTTGGGTCATTGCCAGCCACACCAGCCAAAACTCTGTTTTGATTAATTTGACCCCACCTGTGGAAAAGGGAGGGAGAGGGAGAGCTCAGGGGTTGTCAGGTGTGTGTACGAAAATGTATGCACTCAATACCGTAAGTCGCTCTGGATAGGAGTGTCTGCTGAAGCACTAAAATGTAAATGGAAAATGTCTCTCCAGCCGTTGAGTTAGGCGAGTTTCAGCGTGATCTAATAAAACCAAGGCTGTTAGGGCTCTCTCTGCAAAGACCCAGTGTTGTTCCTGTTTAGGGTAGGTCATGTGATCAGGTACTGACCGTACAGGCCCTCTCACTGACTTAGGTTGTTTTCCTAAGATATACATTACCCTGCAGCATAGAACTGGATCATCACCAGAAATAAGACACCATAAGTGATGCTGTGGGCTAAAAATAGGACAGCTGAACCCACCTGGACAGGCCCAGGCCATGTGATGACACGAAGGCGTGGAGAGTGCTTTGTAATGTCTTTCTGGATTTGATCAAACCACTATGGCATCATTGGCATCCCCAATTAAATTGTGGTGTGCTGCATGGTGGCTGGACAATGAGAAGCGAGTGGTGGTGATCTCTCTCTGAAGGCGGATAATAAGTTTCTATGGATTGGGAATATTGTTGTTCCTCTCCGCTGAATGAGAGTTCAGGACAGCTGGGGTTGCTCTCTGTATAGTACCACCTCAGAGAGTGGCTGGTCTGGCCGTCTTCCATCTACTTGTTTTTTAAAATAATTGTTGTTTTACGACATTTGATTCTGGTTTTGTTTTTGTGTGTCTGTTGTCCTCAAGCAGACCTGTTTGTGAGTCTTGAGCGGTCAAATATGAGGCTACATCAACATGAGAATTGGACACACACATAGGCAGACACAAACGCACACCGGTCTGAAGTAAATGCAGAGCTGGAAAACACCTACCCTTCAACTATGACCCTTGAAATATGTGTACTACAGCACTGACACACACAAGAGAAACACAAGCACAACACCCTACTCAACAATGATGTGCTTGGCTAGGTGGGGCGCTGGCTAGTTGGCTTTGGTGGGTAGCCAGCCTGATCGAGAGCCCTGATACAGGCAGTGGAGACAATCTGCAATTCTAATGGGGCTGTTGTGTCTGTTAGGCATCATCATGAACGAGAAAAGAGAGAGGGGAGGGAGGAGAAGTCATGGTTCTGTGCTTATCTCATTTCCATCCTCTGGGAAAGGTTAACCCACCCGCTGTGTCTGAATTGTGTCTTTCTGAATAATCCTGAGGTAACGTTAGCGGCACCTTGTGTGCTATGAATGCATAGTTTAGGCAATGTAGGATGAGTGTTACCTCAGTGTTTTCATGTGTAGGCCTTATCACAGTGTTCCAGTAACTGAGAAAAGTTAGCTGTTTTAGCCTAATTCTAGGCTATGTGGTTTCTAATATATTGGGACAAAAGACTTGCTTCTTTTATCCTCAAAACACTAACTTCCGTCTTTGGTGTGTATCACATCATTTTCCACACATTGCAAAGGGTTTAGGCTAGTTTTTAGTAACGCTGTGGGTTCCTTGCCAGTTCGAGCGTTAAACATTTAAATTTGACAATGAATATTCATGAGCTGAGGATTGCTGGTTGTCTCCCCCATTTGCTGGCTACCCCTCCCCCATACACACGCACACACACGTACACACAGACTTGTACACACCCGCGCACACGCACGCACGCACACGCACCCACACAGTCTTGTATAAGTAACCTTGTGGGGACACACAATTCAGTCCCTTTCAAAATCAATTTTTCCCTACCTTAAACCTAACCCTGACCCTAATCCTAAACCTAACCCGAACCTAAAACGTAGAGTGTAATGTTGATCTTTACTACGGAGGTGGCTGGATGGCATTCGCACATGTTGGATGCATCTCTGTCTTGTCGTTTGTCGTTATCCAACTGGCCGGTGTTGCCTGAAGTTCGTTTGCCAGGGGAGCCATCTCCTGCCTCTCCTCCCCCATCTGATAGCGGAGTTGAAGGAGTACAGCAAGAGGAGCATGGCAATCAATGAAGCAGCCTACACTCCCAACGAGAGGCCCGGAGCGGATACAAACAACAAATAGTTTCGCCACCCGGGGGACTGATCTTCCTGCGCCTTTTGGGCAGCTCCATGGTAAGAAATGTGACTGTTCCTGGCACAAAAACAATGTCCTATCCCGGAGCTTGAGTAAATTACATTACTAAGCTGCTTCTGAATGTACTACATCAGGACATGGACATTGATTCTATCGTAGTCCATGTGGGTTTTAATGACATTATGAAGGGCAGCTCTGAACAGTTGAAACTGGATTTGAACTTCTTATGGCCAACATCCTGGGAAATTGCAGAGCGCGAAATTCAAAAATACCAAATTCAAATATTTAACATTCTTGAAAATGTGTGTTATACATCAAAATTAAGCTTAACTTCTTGTTAATCCAGCCGCTGTGTCGGATTTCAAAAAGGCTTTACGGCGAAAGCAAACCATGCGATTATCTGAGGACAGCGTCCCACATACAAACACATGAAAATCATATTTCAACCAGGCAGGTGTTCCACAAAAGTCAGAAATAGCAATATAATTCATGTCTTTGAAGATCATCTTCTATTGGCACTCCAAAATGTCCCAGAAACATCACAAATGGTCATTTTGTTCGATAATGTACTTCTTTATGTCCCAAAAATGTCCATTTATTTGGCGCGTTTGATTCAGAAATACAGTAATCCCTCGTTTATCGCGGGGGTTACGTTCCGAAAATGACCCGCGATAAGTGAAATCCGCGAAATAGAAAACTTTTTTTTTTTTTACAATTAGCAACTATTACATGTATACAAATACAGTGACTCACGTGTAGGCCGTTTCACTGCTCTTCAGAGCGTTTCGTCGACATTATGGGTTAAGGAGATGTTCGAAATTACAAGATAATTTGGCCAACTTAATGTAAATTTGCCAAGCTGTTTTATGTACGTACACATAACTGCACGAGACGACAAAATGATAGCACAATTCGTAGCATGTTTTGATACAAGAAGCGGGAGTGAGTTTTTAGCGAATCAGAATGCAGAGCACAATGCACCAAAAAAAAATAAAAAATGCATTATGAAAATCCGCGAAATAGCGAATCCGCGATAAGTGAACCGCGAAGTGGCGAGGGATCACTGTACACCGGTTTCAACTCGCCCAACATGCCTACAAAGTATCTAATAAGTTACCTGTAAACTTGGTCCAAACATTTCAAACAACGTTCCTAATCCAACCTCAGGTACCCTGATGCATAAATAATAGATAAAATTTAAGACGGAATAAACTGTTTCTAATACCGGATAAAAAAAGTGTGAAGCACGCTCCAGTTCACGCGCCTCAAAACAGTTGAGTCCACCTGGAGTGACACTTACAATGAATAGGACTACTTCTTCATTTCTCAAAAGAAAAACATCGAACAATTTCTATAGACTGTTGACATCTAGTGGAAGCCATAGGAACTGCAACCAGGTTCCTAATAATAAGGGTATCCCATAGAAAACAATTTGAAAATTGTATGACCTCAAAAAAGAATTCCCCTGGATGGTTTGTCCTTGGAGTTTTGCCTGCCATATCAGTTCTGTTATACTCACAGACATTATTTTAACCGTTTTAGAAAACACTAAAGTTTCTATCTAAATCTACCAATTATATGCATATTCTAACTTCTGGGCCTGAGTAGCAGGCAGTTTACTTTGGGCACGCTTTTCATCCAGAGGTGAAAATACTGCCTCCTACCCAAGAGAGGTTAAAGAGCTGATTGACTCTCTGCTAGACAATAACAAAAGACCCATCATATTTGGCCCTGTATCCTCTCTGAATCGTGGCATTGAATGCTTTAGCAGGATTCTTTCTCCTCACAACTGGCAACGTGATTATTGCAGCTCAATGTGTGTAACTTTTGTTAACAATTTCGATACCTTTTGGAAACAACACATTTTATAAGGAGGATGGAATCCACCCAAATCATTTGGATTCCTGGATCCTTTCACAGCATTATAAGGCTGCGTTGAGACAATGACTTATCAATGACCCAAGCCCAGCTCAGTTAATCCCTACCATTGTGTCGCTGAGTCATCATAATGTTTTAGCAAATCTACATTATACCAGGGGCATTGAATGTAAGTAACCTAATTTATTTCACTCTAACTGCCCTGAATGCCTCTACTGATTTTGTATAACATTTATAGAAAATACAGAAATTCCAGTGGGGGAGGTGTTGCTGTTTATATTCAGAACCACATTCCTGTAAAGATTAGAGAGGATCTCATGTTAAAAAATGTTGAAGTAATATGGCTACAGGTTCATCTGCCTCACCTAAAGCCCAATCTGGTTGGAAGCTGCTAAAGACCACCAAGTGCTAACAGTCAGTATCTGGATAATATGTGTGAAATGCTTGATAATGTTTGTGATATCAACAGTTATATTTTCTGGGTGATTTTAAATATTGACTGGCTTTCATCAAGCTGCCCCCTCAACAAAAAGCTTCAATCTGTAACTAGTGCCTGCAACCTGGATCAGGTTACCAGTTTTTTATTTTATTTTTTATTTCACCTTTATTTAACCAGATAGGCTAGTTGAGAACAAGTTCTCATTTGCAACTGCGACCTGGCCAAGATAAAGCATAGCAGTGTGAACAGACAACAACACAGAGTTACACATGGAGTAAACAATAAACAAGTCAATAACATGGTAGAAAAAAGAGAATCTATATACAATGTGTGCAAAAGGCATGAGGTAGGCAATAAATCGAATAATTACAATTTAGCAGATTAACACTGGAGTGATAAATCATCAGATGATCATGTGCAAGAAGAGATACTGGTGTGCAAAAGAGCAGAAAAGTAAATAAATAAAAGCAGTATGGGGGTGAGGTAGGTAAATTGGGTGGGTAGTTTACAGATGGACTATGTACAGCTGCAGCGATCGGTTAGTTGCTCGGATAGCAGATTTTTAAAGTTGTTGAGGGAGATAAAAGTCTCCAACTTCAGAGATTTTTGCAATTCGTTCCAGTCGCAGGCAGCAGAGAACTGGAAGGAAAGGCGTCCAAATGAGGTTTTGGCTTTAGGGATGATCAGTGAGATACACCTGCTGGAGCGCGTGCTACGGGTGGGTGTAGCCATCGTGACCAGTGAACTGAGATAAGGCGGCACTTTACCTAGCATAGCCTTGTAGATGACCTGGAGCCAGCGGGTCTGACGACGAACATGTAGCGAGGGCCAGCCGACTAGGGCATACAGGTCGCAGTGGTGGGTCGTATAAGGTGCTTTAGTAACAAAACGGATGGCACTGTGATAAACTGCATCCAGTTTGCTGAGTAGAGTATTGGAAGCTATTTTGTAGATGACATCGCCGAAGTCGAGGATCGGTAGGATAGTCAGTTTTACTAGGGTAAGTTTGGCGGCGTGAGTGAAGGAGGCTTTGTTCCGGAATAGAAAGCCGACTCTAGATTTGATTTTGGATTGGAGATGTTTGATATGAGTCTGGAAGGAGAGTTTGCAGTCTAGCCAGACACCTAGGTACTTATAGATGTCCACATATTCTAGGTCGGAACCGTCCAGGGTGGTGATGCTAGTCGGGCGTGCGGGTGCAGGCAGCGTACGGTTGAAAAGCATGCATTTGGTTTTACTATCGTTTAAGAGCAGTTGGAGGCCACGGAAGGAGTGTTGTATGAAATTGAAGCTCGTTTGGAGGTTAGATAGCACAGTGTCCAGGGAAGGGCCGGAAGTATACAGAATGGTGTCGTCTGCGTAGAGGTGGATCAGGGAATCGCCCGCAGCAAGAGCAACATCATTGATGTATACAGAGAAAAGAGTCGGCCCGAGAATTGAACCCTGTGGTACCCCCATAGAGACTGCCAGAGGACCGGACAACATGCCCTCCGATTTGACACACTGAACTCTGTCTGCAAAGTAGTTGGTGAACCAGGCAAGGCAGTCATTAGAAAAACCGAGGCTATTGAGTCTGCCGATAAGAATATGGTGATTGACAGAGTCGAAAGCCTTGGCCAGGTCGATGAAGACGGCTGCACAGTAATGTCTTTTATCGATGGCGGTTAGGATATCGTTTAGTACCTTGAGCGTGGCTGAGGTGCACCCGTGACCGGCTCGGAAACCCGATTGCACAGCGGAGAAGGTACGGTGGGATTCGAGATGGTCAGTGATCTGTTTGTTGACTTGGCTTTCGAAGACCTTAGCTAGGCAGGACAGGATGGATATAGGTCTGTAACAGTTTGGGTCCAGGGTTTCTCCCCCTTTGAAGAGGGGGATGACAGCGGCAGCTTTCCAATCCTTGGGGATCTCAGGTGATACGAAGGAGAGGTTGAACAGGCTGGTAATAAGGGGTGCGACAATGGCGGCGGACAGTTTCAGAAATAGGGGGTCCAGATTGTCAAGCCCAGCTGATTTGTATGGGTCCAGGTTTTCCAGCTCTTTCAGAACATCTGCTATCTGGATATGGGTAAAGGAGAAGCTGGGGAGGCTTGGGCGAGTAGCAGCGGGGGGGGGGGGGGGGGGGGGGGCTGTTGGCCAAGGTTGGAGTCGCCAGGTGGAAGGCATGGCCAGCCATTGAGAAATGTTTCTTGAAGTTTTCGATTATCACGGACTTATCAGTGGTGACCGTGTTATCTAGCCTCAGTGCAGTGGGCAGCTGGGAGGAGGTGCTCTTGTTTTCCATGGACTTTACAGTATCCCAGTATACAGTATGCTTTCCTGACTGACTGCGTGTATTGGTTCCTGACTTCCCTGAACAGTTGCATATCGCGGGGGCTCTTCGATGCTATTGCAGTTCGCCACAGGATGTTTTTGTGCTGGTCGAGGGCAGTCAGGTCTGGAGTGAACCAAGGGCTATATCTGTTCTTGGTTCTGCATTTTTTGAACGGAGCATGCTTGTCTAATATGGTGAGGAAGTAACTTTTAAAGAATGACCAGGCATCCTCAACTGACGGGATGAGGTCAATATCCTTCCAGGGTACCCGGGCCAGGTCGATTAGAAAGGCCTGCTCGCAGAAGTGTTTTAGGGAGCGTTTGACAGTGATGAGGGGTGGTCGTTTGACCGTGGACCCGTGGCGGATACAGGCAATGAGGCAGTGATCGCTGAGATCTTGATTGAAGACAGCAGAGGTGTATTTGGAGGGCAAGTTGGTCAGGATAATGTCTATTAGGGTGCCCATGTTTACGGATTTAGGGTTGTACCTGGTGGGTTCCTTGATGATTTGTGTGAGATTGAGGGCATCAAGCTTAGATTGTAGGACTGCCGGGGAGGTTAAGCATATCCCAGTTTAGGTCACCTAACAGAACAAACTCTGAAGCTAGATGGGGAGCGATCAATTCACAGATGGTGTCCAGGGCACAGCTGGGAGCTGAGGGGGGTCGGTAGCAGGCGGCAACAGTGAGAGACTTATTTCTGGAGAGATTAATTTTTAAAATTAGAAGTTCGAACTGTTTGGGCATAGACTTGGAAAGTATGACAGAACTTTGCAGGCTATCTCTGCAGTAGATTGCAACTCCTCCCCCTTTGGCAGTTCTATCTTGACGGAAAGTGTTATAGTTGGGTATGGAAATCTCAGAATTTTTGGTAGCCTTCCTAAGCCAGGATCCAGACACGGCAAGGACATCAGGGTTGGCAGAGTGTGCTAAAGCGGTGAGTAAGGCAAACTTAGGGAGGAGGCTTCTGATGTTGACATGCATGAGGCCAAGGCTTTTTCGATCACAGAAGTCAACAAATGAGGGTGACTGGGGACATGCAGGGCCTGGGTTTACCTCCACATCACCCGAGGAACAGAGGAGTAGTAGGATGAGGGTGCGGCTAAAGGCTATCAAAACTGGTCGCCTAGAGCGTTGGGGACAAGGAATAAAAGGAGCAGATTTATGGGCGTGGTAGAATAGATTCTGGGCATAATGTGCAGACCAGGGTATGGTGGGCACGGGTACAGCGGAGGCAAGCCCAGGCACTGGGTGATGATAAGAGAGGTTGTATCTCTGGACATGCTGGTCTCAATGGGTGAGGTCACCGCATGTGTGGGGGGTGGGACAAAGGAGGTATCAGAGGTACGGAGAGTGGAACTACGGGGTCCATTGCAAACCAAAACAATGATAACTAGCCTGAACAACAGTATGCAAGGCATATTGAAATTTGAGAGAGACATACAATAAGGCATAAAGTGATTGCAGGTCATGATTGGGAGAGCTAGCTAAAACAACAGGTGAGATAACAGCAGCTAGTCAGCTAACACAGCAACAGAAGGTAAAAATGGTGACGACTGGGCAGAGAGGGTCAGATTAACTACACACAGATCCTGAGTTAAGGCACAGAGCCGACAGATAAAACACAAATAAACAGAATGGAGTACCATGAATTAATGGACAGTCAAACAGGCATCAGCTATGTAGCCAAGTGATCATAGTGTCCAGGGGGCAGCCGTAGATGGAGCAGTGAGGCCTCCACTAAGCTAGCACGCGTTTAAAGTTAGTAGCCCGGGGGGTGGTCTGCTCAGACGGAGGGGGTCTGCTCAGACGGAGGCCGGTTGAGGGCACCGGTTGAGGGCACGTCTGCAGACCAGACGTGGTCGTGTCGACAGAGAATCCAAGCCGGATAGCGATGGCGAGAGAGAGGTTGTGAATTGTAGAATTGTGTTTGCTAACTGGTGCTAGCTTCCTGGCTGCGCTAGCTGCAAGATAAGCTAGCAGTTAGCAGACCGGGGCAGGCAAGTTAGCCTTTGGGGGACGTCGCGATGGGGGGGGAAGTCTGTTTTTGCCTCTTCGTGCGGTGACGTCGATAGACCAGTCGTGGAATTAGTAGGGTTCCAGGTAGCTCTAGGTAGCTAACAGGCCTAGTAGGTTAGCAGAATGGGCCTTCAGCGGGCGTCACGCCTGAGGGGCCTGTTGGAGTCCCCGGGCAGATTATGTCGGTATTTCAGTCGTAGAGGATCGGCGGGGTTCCGTGCCCCGTACCGGCAGTAAAGGGGTCCGGATATTGTAGCCCAGGAGTGGGCTTCAGTGGTAGCACAGGAGCCCTAGCCGGGCTAGCTTCAGGCTAATTGGTGCTTGCTCCGGAATGGAAACGCTAGCCAGGAGTGGTCACCCGGGATTGTGGTTAGCTAGTTGCGAAGATCCAGATGAAAATGTTCAGAGTTTGCGGTAGGAATCCGGGGATATGGAGAGAAATAGGTCCGTTATGCTCTGGTTTTAGTCACGTTGTTCGAACTAGCGAGAGCTTTCCGAGCTAAAGGTTAGCTGATGACCGCTAGCAATGGTTTGCTAACTGATAGCTGGTAGGCAGTTAGCTGGCTATCTTCAGTAGATGGATTCCAGATCAGAAGTAAATAGAAATACTTTAGAAAAAAGCAGATCCACGCCACATTGGGTGAGGCGGGTTGCAGGAGAGTATTTAGAAGTTGAGGTTTAAGAAAGTATTTTTAAAAGATATGCGAAGAAAAAGATGTAAAAAGATATATACAAGGGACACGGGACACGACAGGACAAAGACGTCTACACTGCTACGTCATCTTGGAATTTTTTTAACCTACCAGGGTAGTTACAAACAGCACAGGAATGAAATCGTCGACATGTATGGATCACATCTTTACTAATGCTGCAGAAATGTGCTTGAAAGCAGTATCCAGATCCATCGGATGTAGCGATCACAATATAGTAGCCATATCTAGGAAAACCAAAGTTCCAAGGGCTGGGCCTAATTATAGTGTATAAGAGGTCATACAATAAGTTTTGTAGTGATTCCTAAGTTGATGATGTAAAGAATATTTGGTGGTCCATGGTGTGTATGAGGAGTAAACAGATGTTGCACTTGACACATTTGTGAAATTGGTTATCCCAGTTACTAATAAACACGCACCCATTAAGAAAATTACTTTCAAAACGGTTAAATCCCCATGAATTGATGAGAAATTTAAAAATTGTATGGTTGAGAGGAATGAGGCAAAAGGAATGGCAAATAAGTCTGGCTGCACAACCAACTGGCAAACGTAATGCAAATTGAGAAATCATGTGACTAAACTGAATAAAAAGAAGAAGAAACTACACTATGAAGCAAAGATAAATGACATAAAGAATGATAGTAAAAAGCTTTGGAGCAACTTCAATGAAAAAAGGCAACTCAGGGCCATCATTCATTGAATCAGATGGCTCATTCATCACAAAACCCACTGATATTGCCAACTGCTTTAATCATTTTTTCATTGGCAACATTATCAAACTTAGGCATGCCAGCAACAAACGCTGACACTGCACATCCCGCGTATATCTGACAAAATTATTGAAGACAATAATTGTAATTTTGAATTCCGTAAAGTGAGTGTAGAAGAGGTGAAGAAATGGTTTATCAGCAATGACAAGCCACTGGGTTCTGACAACTTGGATGGAAAATTACTGAGGATAATAGCGAACGATATTGCCACTCCTGTCTGCCATATCTTCAGTTTAAGCCTTCTAGACAGCGTGTGCCCTCAGACCTGGAGGGAAGCTAAAGTCATTCCGTTACTGGCTCAAATAGCCGACCAATCAGCCTGTTACCATCCCTTAGTAAAGTTTTGGAAAAAATGGTGTTTGACCAGATACAATGCTATTTTACAATACACGAATTGACAACCAACATTCAGCACGTTTATAGTGAAGGACATTCAACAAGCACAGCACTTACACAAATGACTGATGATTGACTGAGAGAAATTTGTTAGACTTCAGTGCGGCTTTTAACATTATCGATCATAGTCTGCTGCTGGAAAAATGTATGTGTTATGGCTTTACACCCCCTGCTATATTGTGGATAAAGAGTTACCTGTCTAACAGAACACAGAGGGTGTTCTTTAATGGAAGCTTCTCCAACATAATCCAGGTCGAATCAGGAATTCCCCAGGGCAACACTATACACGTCAGCTATTACAGCAACTGAAATGACTGCAACATTTAACGAAGAGCTGCATTTAGCTTTACACTTACATTTACATTTAAGTCATTTAGCAGACGCTCTTATCCAGAGCGACTTACAAATTGGAAAGTTCATACATATTCAGCCTGGACCCCCGTGGGAAATGAACCCACAACCCTGGCGTTGCAAGCGCCATGCTCTACCAACTGAGCCACACGGGACCCGTGTGGCTTCAGAATAAGTGGCAAGGAATAAGTTAGTCCTAAATATTTCAAAAACTAAAGTCATTGTATTTGCGACAAATCGTTCACTGAACCCTAAACCTCAACTAAATCTTGTAATAAATAATGTGGAAATTGTAAGGTTCCGCTTTTCTTTTCTTAGTCAATCTTGTTTTATTTTTCTTTGTGTTCTGGAACGTAGCCCTGTCTTTCATTTTTGTTCATTGATTTCACCTGTGTTCCTTTCTCACCTGGTCTCATCAGGTCCCTATTTAGTTCAGTTCTGAGGTATTGTTTGTTTTTGACTGCCTACCTGTGTTTGACCATTGCCTACCTGTGTTTGACCATTGCCTGCCTGTGTTTGACCATTGCCTGCCTGTTTGACCATTGCCTGCCTGTGTTTGACCATTGCCTGCCTGTGTTTGACCATTGCCTGCCTGTTTGACCACTGCCTGCCTGTGTTTGACCATAGCCTGCCTGTGTTTGACCATAGCCTGCCTGTGTTTGACCATTGCCTGCCTGTGTTTGACCATTGCCTGCCTGTGTTTGACCATTGGCTGCCTGTGTTTGGCCATTGCCTGCCTGTGTTTGACCATTGCCTGCCTGTGTTTGACCATTGCCTGCCTGTGTTTGACCATTGCCTGCCTGTGTTTGACCATTGCCTGCCTGTGTTTGACCATTGCCTGCCTGTGTTTGAACATTGCCTGCCTGTGTTTGACCATTGCCTGCCTGTGTTTGACCATTGCCTGCCTGTGTTTGACCATTGCTTGTCTGTGTTTGACCATTGCCTGCCTGTGTTTGACCATTGCCTGCCTGTGTTTGACCATTGCCTGCCTGTTTGACCATTGCCTGCCTGTGTTTGACCATTGGCTGCCTGTGTTTGGCCATTGCCTGCCTGTGTTTGACCATTGCCTACCTGTGTTTGACCATTGCCTACCTGTGTTTGACCATAGCCTGCCTGTGTTTGACCATAGCCTGCCTGTGTTTGACCATTGCCTACCTGTGTTTGACCATTGCCTACCTGTGTTTGACCATTGCCTGCCTGTGTTTGACCATTGCCTGCCTGTGTTTGACCATTGCCTGCCTGTGTTTGACCATTGCCTGCCTGTGTTTGACCATTGCCTGCCTGTGTTTGACCATTGCCTACCTGTGTTTGACCATTGCCTACCTGTGTTTGACCATTGCCTACCTGTGTTTGACCATTGGCTGCCTGTGTTTGACCATTGCCTGCCTGTGTTTGACCATTGCCTACCTGTGTTTGACCATTGCCTACCTGTGTTTGACCATTGCCTACCTGTGTTTGACCATTGCCTGCCTGTGTTTGACCATTGGCTGCCTGTGACCATGATTCCTGCCTTCTGCAAGGCTTAAGAAACATCTGCTGCGCTCTGCGCGTGAATCTATACCTTTTTCTCCCTGTGTATTCATTACAGAAATTGAGCAAGTTGAGGTGATTAAACTGCTTGGAGTAACCCTGGATTGTAAACTGTCATGGTCCAAACATATTGATACAACAGTAGCTAAGATGGGGAGAAGTCTGTCCATAATAAAGTACTGCTCTACCTTAACAACACTATCAACAAGGTAGGTCCCACAGGCTCTAGTTTTGTCGCACCTGGACTACTGTTCGGTCGCGTGGTCAGGTGCCACAAAGAGGGATTGCAATTGGCTCAGAACAGGGCAGCACGGCTGGCCCTTGGATGTACACAGAGAGCAAACATTAATAATATGGCTCAAAGTAGAGGAGAGATTGACTTCATCACTAGTTGTATTTGTGAGAGGTATTGACATGTTGAACGCACAAGCTCTCTGTTTAGCACACAGCTCAGACAACCATGCATACCCCACAAGACATGCCACCAGAGGTCTCTTTACAGTCCCCAAGTACAGAACAGGCTACATGGAACTCTATTCCACATCAAGTAACTGATGCAAGCAGTAGAATCAGATTTAAAAAACAGATAAAATACACCTTGTGGAACAGTGGGGACTGTGAAGTAACACAAACATAGACACAGACACATGCATACACACACATGATAACTTACACACGTACACATGGATTTTGCGTTGTAGATATGTGGTAGTGGAGTATGGGCCTGAGGGCACACACTTAGTGTGTTGTGAATTCTGTATTGAATGTATTGTGATGTTTTTAAAATGGTATAACTGCCTTCATTTTGCCAGACCCCAGGAAGAGTAGCTGCTGCCTTGATAAATACAAATAGCTAAACACACATACACACTGTGCCTCGGCATGGCTTTATTATTAATGCATTCTAATTGACATTAGGTTTAATATCTTCAGATGGAGCGAATGGGACGGTAATAAAACACAGCCTACCTTCAGACCTGTGTGTGTGTGTTTGTCTCGGTTAATAGCCATAAAATCAGATTTCAAAAACAGACAAAGTTTAAGCTAATTTACATACAATTTAATCTCTAAAATGCTATTGGGAGAACAGCAAAAACAAGCTAAAATTACCACAGCCATTATCACATTGGTTGCTGTAGTTGCCTAGATGACTCCTTTGGAAGCGCAATTAGTCATGCTGATGAGCTTATTGGTTTTTGTATGAGGAATTGTTTTTGTGATTGTGTGCAACAGGAACAGTGTGCTTGTGGGTCAATTTCTGTGAATAGAGTGCACCGTTTAAAAAAAATGTAACCTTTATTTAACTAGGCAAGTCAGTTAATAACACATTCTTATATACAATGATGGCCTACCAAAAGGCATCCTGCCGGGACGGGGGCTGGGATATAAAAAAAAAGAAGCATTTTTTAAATATAGGACAAAACACACATCACGACAAGAGAGACAACACACCACTACATAAAGAGTTACGTAACACAACAACACAGCATGGTAGCAACACAACATGAGAACAACATGGCAGCAGCAAAACATGGTAGTAGCACAAAACATGGTACAAACATTATTGGGCATAGACAACAGCACAAAGGTCAAGAAGGTAGAGACAACAATACATCACGTAAAGCAGCCACAACTGTCAGTAAGAGTGTCCATGATTGAGTCTTTGAATGAAGAGATTGAGATAAAACTGTCCAGTTTGACTATTTGTTGCAGCTCGTTCCAGTCGCTAGCTGCAGAGAACTGAAAAGATGAGCGACCCAGGGATGTGTGTGCTTTGGGGACCTTTAACAGAATGTGACTGGCAGAACGGGTGTTGTATGTGGAGGATGAGGGCTGCAGTAGATATCTCAGATAGGGGGGAGTGAGGCCTAAGAGGGTTTTATAAATAAGCATCAACCAGTTGGTCTTGCGACGGGTATACAGAGATGACCAGTTTACAGAGGAGTATAGAGTGCAGTGTTTTGTCCTATAAGGAGCATTGGTGGCAAATCTGATGACCGAATGGTAAAGAACATCTAGCCACTCGAGAGCACCCTTACCTGCGTGTCCTGCGTGCCCGGTTGGTAATTTGGTTATGATTACTACAATTTTAGATAGCTGGCTTGACTAACTAGACTTATTGACCAATCTAAAACTGTTTAACTGACATGGGCTAATTGAGTGACTGTCAGTGAGTGAGGAAAACTGCTGACACACAACCACGTTTTGACATTGCACCGTGTGTATTCTACTATTCTAAATCTCAACAGTAATTTGAGACCCCGACTTGAGTTCCTAAAAATATACTGTATCACTGGAGGCTGCTGAGGGGAGGACGGCTCATAATAATGGCTGGAATGGAGTCAATAGAATGGTATCAACCAGATGGAAACCACGTGTTTGATGTGTTTGGTACCAGTCCATTGACTCCATTCTAGCCATTATTATGAGCCGTCCTCCCCTCAGCAGCCTCCACTGATGCATATATATATATTTATATAGAATATGACAGATGTCCGGATCTCGGTGTCCTCATATGTATCTACGGCCCTGCCCAGGAGTCTGGGATCTTCAGCTAGGGAAATCAGGGGGGTTTGTACCTTGAGGTTTAAATGGTGTGTGTGTGTGTAGTCTACAAGTATGTGCGTGTGGGTCTTTTTGATAGATGATAATGAACTGTGTTTCCTTGGCGCTGCCAGGTTGATGGAAGACAGAGAGTGGAGGGAGCAGTCTGGTCACAGTGACACAGCCTCAGACACACACACACACTAGGGATGTGACAAATATATATTTTTTCCTTAACGTTTAAACTTTTATCCGTTTTCCTATAAAAGTCCATGTGAATTCACGATGCATCAGCGCTGCTGCCACCAATGGTTTGGGTCTCACGGTACATCTGTTTTTAGATGGTGAAGCATTGCACCTGTATTACCATTACTGTACCTCAACTCCACCTCGCAAGTTTGCCTTTCAACAACTTCTCATTTAACACCTCAAGGTATTGCTATACAGGACTTCGCTGCTGTATCTTGCATTTCTTTGCCATTTTTCCAACTCTTAACGACGATGATGTAGTGGTGGAGAGTCGACTCCAAAATAATTGATTCCTTGAGTCCTTGCATGTCGACTCCCGGCATCTATTCCTAGATTCTGCTAGGAATTGACTCATCGACTCAGAGGAGACTGATTAGTTGCCGTACTTCAGAGAACACAAACACTTGCATCTTTCATAGCGAGCTAGCGAGGGACGGAGAGAGAGGTCAGGCACCAGTCAGGACCGTGCACAAGGCCTATCTATCGGCAATCAAAATCTGTATATCGCAATGGAATGCTGTGTCTCGTAATTTCTTAGCTTGCAATGTCTTGCAACTTCAGTAAATCAGGGCATTTAATTAATTCGTTGTCCACCATGGTTCCTGTACCCAAGAAAGCAAAGGTAACTGAACTAAATGACTATCGCCCCGTACAGTTCCTCCTTTAAAAGTTGCAGCGAACTGCAGCAGAATTCTATGGCACGTTATTTTAAGTGTGAACCACTAGTACCATTAATGCTAGTTAGTGCTAGTTTGACCACCAGAGGGCATCTTTGAGAAGCATTTGGTAGCCTTCAATAATGGCTGTATTAGAGATTGTGGGCACGCGGGAGACCGGGGTTCAATTCCCCGATGGGGAGGAAGTAGTAGGCAGTCCTTGTAAATAAGAATTTGTTTTTAACTTCACTAAGGTAGGGGGCACTATTTTCACCTCCGGATGAAAAGCGTGCCCAAGGTAAACTGCCTGCTACTCAGGCCCAGTAGCGAGAATATGCATAGAATTGGTAGATTTGGATAAAAAACACTCTAACATTTCCAAAACTGTTACAATGATGTCTGTGAGTATAACAGAACTGAGAAAACCTGAGAAAAATCCATCCAGGAAGTGGAATTGTTTTATGTTTGTAGTTTTCTTTTGAATGCCATTACAGTATCCATTGACTTAGGACTCAAATTGCACTTCCTATGGCTTCCACTAGATGTCAACAGTCTTTAGAAATTGTTTCAGGCTTGTATTCTGAAAAATGAGAGAGTAAGACCACTCTGAATGAGTGGACACTACAGTGTCCCAGAAATGTTTCATGCGCACGACCGAGAGTGCGTCTTTCTTGTTTACCTTTTATATTGACGACGTTATTGTCTGGTTGAAATATTATTGATTATTTAGGCTAAAAACAACCTGAGGATTGATTATAAACATCGTTTGACATGTTTCTACAAACTTTACGGATACTATTTGGATTTTTCGTCTGCCTGTTGTGACTGCGTTTGAGCCTGTGGATTACTGAACAAAACGCGTGAACAAAACTGAGGTTTTTGGATATAAAGAGGGACTTTATCGAACAAAACAAACATTTATTGAGTAAATGGGAGTCTTGTGAGTGCAACCATATGAATATCATCAAAGGTAAGTGATTAATGTTATTGCTATTTCTGACTTGTGTAACTCCTCTACTTGGCTGGTAACTGTTTGTAATAATTTGTCTGCTCGGCGCTGTTCTCAGATAATCCCACGGTATGCTTTCGCCGTAAAGCCTTTTTGAAATCTGACACCGTGTTTGGATTAACAAGAAGTTCATCTTTAAACCAATGTATGTACTTGTATGTTTTATGAATTTTTATAGTGAGTTTTTCTGTTTTTGAATTTGTCACTCTGCAATTTCACTGGATGTTGGCCAGGTGGGACGCTAACGTCCCATGTCCCTGTCACGCCCTGGCCTTAGTATTCTTTGTTTTCTTTATTATTTTAGTTAGGTCAGGGTGTGACATGGGGAATGTGACATGGGGAATGTATGTGTTTTTTTGGATTGTCTAGGGGTTTGTAGGTTAAATGGGTCAGTGTCTTGTCTAGGGGTTTTCTATGTCTATGGCTGCCTAGATTGGTTCTCAATTAGAGGCAGCTGTGGTTCATTGTCTCTGATTGAGAGCCATATTTAAGGCAGCCATAGGCATTGGGTTTTGTGGGTAATTGTCTATGTACAACGTTTGTAGCTTTTGTATTGCACTTACATTTGTAGCTTCACTGTTGTTTTGTTTCATTTTGTTATAAGTGTTCGTTTCGTGTTTCACTCGTCTCAAATAAAAGATATGTATTTTTCACACGCTGCGCCTTGGTCCACTCATTATCCTCAAGACGATCGTGACAGTCCCCTAGTGAGGTTAACTGATTCCATGTGTGTCACGCCCTGGCCTTTGTTATCTTTGTTTTTTGTAATAGTTTGGTTAGGTCAGGTTGTGACAGGGGGGATGTTTGTGTGTTTATGTCTTGTCTTGGGTGGTTGTAGTGTCTAGGGGGTTTAGGTAGAGTAGATGGGTTTGTGTTTGAGTGTAGGTGTCTATGGTTGCCTGAATGGGTCTCAATCAGAGACAGCTGTCATTCATTGTCTCTGATTGGGAGCCATATTTAAGGCAGCCATAGGCAGTAGGCTTTTGTGGGTAGTTGTCTATGTTCTATGTTGCATGTGTGGACTTAGTTCGTTTTAGCTTCACGATCGGTTGTTTTGTTCGTTTAAGTGTTTGTTTTTTCTTAATTAAAAGAAGATGTATTGTTTCCACGCTGCGCCTTGGTTCACTCATTCGTCTCATAACGAACTAAAGTTCTTCTCAGACATGGTGTTCTCAGACAATGTGTTATTTCATAGTTGTGATGTCTTCACTATTATTCCACACATGTAGAAAATAGTAAAAATAAAGGAAAACCCTGGAATGAGTAGGTGTGTCCAAAGTTTTGACTGGTACTTGCTTAATTCATTTGATTAATATTATGGTGTTTCTATTCCAAGGAAAATGAAAAACCCTCTGGGTTTCCGTCTGGGTGGAATGGAAAATATGGCGCTGGTCGGGAGTACAGTACTGGTCTATTTAGCTAAAGAATCCAGTGTCCTGCGGGCATGCGGGATACCAGGGTTCAATTCCCCGATGGGGAGGAAGGAGTAGGTTGTCCTTGTTCTAAGAGCATAATGTTTCAACATCCTAATTTTCTAATTCCAGTCTAACTAAAACCCAAACGGAGATTTAGTGGAAATAAAAATCTCATTGATTTATCAAGACCAGTCCCCATGTTTGTCTCAGAGCAGCGGGAAACGGTGCTAAAATAGTTGTAGGCTTTTGCTTCAATATGCTAACTTCAATATGTTCTTTAAATAAATAAGACCTACACCGCTTTAAACAGCACATTACTAAACACTAGTGAGACTCATGTCGCCTACGGTGGGCCTACTGTATATCGAAAAATATGACGTGACTCTCCGCCAATAATTACATAGAGAGGATTGGAGGATATTTCTGTAATTCAGTGATATTTATTCCCATAGTAATTCGCTATGGATCCATAACTAAATAAACATCGGCATTTTGAAAGAGTATTTTTATCGTTATTTTATTAATGAAAGCATAAAGATGCCATTATTAGTTACATTGTTTTAGTTTGAACCTGCTGACTGGCACTAAGAACAGAACAGCAGGAACGTTTCCCTTGTCAGCGCCATTATTAGTGCAATGTCCGTTAAATTGCACGGTGCAATGTCCGTGCAATGTCCGCCCAGTGTGGCGGGGTGGGGGTCCACCCCCCCCCCCCTTCCTCCTCCTCCCTTCCCCATGGGCTAGGTCAGTCTTCTGTGCGCTGCTGTGCAACCCATCCCGTGCCCTCTGACCTCGTGCCTTGAACCTTGTGCACTTTCAGGGGATACAGCTGGAGAACTGTAAGGCAATCCCATTGTACGCCACTCGGGAGCCATGACCAATATATATTGTCCTGCTAATAACATGGTTAATAATATATCTGTGAGAATATCCAACGTGCTTTTATACTAAACCACAAATGACCTCTAAGTCCTGCAGCGTAAGCTCGCTACTTTTAAAGGAGGAACCACGGTAGCACTCACTTTTGTCATCATGCTTTGAGAGGCTAGTTAAGGATCATATCTCCTCTACCTTACCTGACACCCTAGACGCACTTCAATTTGCTTACCGCCCCAATAATCCACAGACGATGCAATCGTTATCGCACTGCACTCTGCCCTTTCCCATCTGGACAAGAGAAATACCTATGTAAGAATGTTGTTCATTGACTATAGCTCAGCATTCAACACCATAGTACCCTCCAAGCTCATCATTAAGGTTGAGGCCTTGGGTCTAAACCCCGCCCTGTGCAACTGGGTCCTGGACTTCCTAACGGGCCACCCCAGGTGCTGAAGGTTGGAAACAACACCTCCACTTCGCGGATCGTCAACACAGGGGCCCCACAAGGGTGCGTGCTCAGCCCCCTCCTGTACTTCCTGTTCACCCATGACTGCGTGGCCACGCATGCCTCCATCTCAATCATCAAGTTTGCAGACGACACAACAGTAAAGCCTGATTACCAACAATGACAAGACAGCCTACAGAGAGGAGGTGAGGGCCCTGGGAGTGTGGTGTCAGGAAAGTAACCTCTCACTCAATGTCGACAAAACAAAGGAATTGATCGTGGACTTCAGGAAACAGCAGAGGAAGCACGCCCCTATCCACATCAACAGGACCACAGTGGAGAAGGTGGAAAGCTTCAAGTTCCTCGGCGTACCCATCACTGACGATCTGAAATGTTCCACCCACACACAGTGTGGTGAAGAAGGCGCAACCACACTGTGTGTGGGTGGTGCGGTCTGCCCAACGCATCATCGGAGGAAAACTACCTGCCCTCCAGTACACCTACAGCACCCGATGTCACAGGAAGGCCAAAAATATCATCAAGGACAACAACCATCTGAGCCACTGCCTGTTCACCCCGCTATCATCCAGAAGGCGAGGTCAGTACAGGTGCATCAAAGCTGGGACCAAAAGACAGAAGTTGTTTTTCAATCTCAAGGCCATCAGACTGTAAAATAGCCATCACTAGGCCAGCTTCCATCCTGCACCTTAGAGTCCGACCGGAAGTGTTCCCTCTTCGGCCACAACTGGTACAGGAGGAGCCTCCTCCGATCTCCCTAGATTCTGCCCCTCCTAGCTCCATCGGGATGGGAGCAGGAGGGTCAGGAGGTGGAACGGACAGGACCCTTTCAGAACGTCCGCGAGCAGCTAGCAGATGGTCTAACCGGATAGACATGTCTATTAGTTCATCCAAACTGAGCGTAGTGTCCCGACAAGCCAGCTCTCTGAGGACGTCCTCTCTCAGGCTACACCTGTAATGGTCTATCAGGGCCCTGTCGTTCCACCCTGCTCCAGCGGCCAAGGTCCGTAAATCCAGCGCGAAGTCCTGCGCGCTCCTCGTCCCCTGTCGGAGATAGAACAATCTCTCACCCGCCGCTCGGCCATCTGGAGGGTGATCGAACACGGCCCGAAAACGGCGGGTGAACTCCGGGTAGTGGCCCCTCGCTGAGTCAGGCCCGTTCCAGACCGCATTGGCCCACTCTAGGGCTCTACCCGTCAGGCAGGAGACAAGGACACTCACGCTCTCTTCGTCCGAGGGAGCTGGTCGAACGGTGGCCAGGTACAGATCTAATTGTAGCAGGAATCCCTGGCACCCCGCCGCCGCTCCATCGTACTGACTTGGAGGCGTAATACGCAAAGCGCTGGCACCGGATCCCGCTGGAGGAGATGGTATAGTTGCTGGAGGGAGGGTCGGTGGGGTAGTAGGGAGACCACTCCTATCCCAACGATCCATCCTCTCCATCATTAGATCCATAGCTGATCCGATGCGATGGAGGATGGACGTGTGATGAAGGACTCTTTCCACCATCGTGGGGAGAGGGGTGGTCGCTGCTCCTGCTGGCTCCATATGAGGTGCGGGCTTCTGTTACGATCAATGAGGACAATTGTGAGGAGTCAGGCGCAGAGAGCAAAGATATGGGGAAAAACCACTCTTTAATGTCCAACCAGAAGAACAACTGGTAATGTCAAAAACATTGGCGTAAAAATCCGACTTGAATAAAGTACACACTGGAAAATAAATCCAGACTGTGGAAAACCCCAACATAAACGAACAACCTCATACAAAACAGAAAAACAAGCCCGCACAAACAGAAACGGGCTAAACGAACTTAAATAGCACCACCCTAACAACCAAACAATAAACAGGTGAAATCAATTAGTCAAAACCAAACGAAAAGGAAAAAAGGATCGGTGGCAGCTAGTAGACCGGCGACGACGACCGCCGAGCGCCACTCGAACAGGAAGGGAAGCCACCTTCGGTAATACTCGTTACACAAAATGGCCAGAAACAAAGACCTTTCTTCTAAAACTCGTCAGTCTATTCTTGTTCTGAGAAATGGAGGCTATTCCTTGTGAGAAATTGTGAAGAAACTGAAGATCTCATACAATGCTGTGTACTACTCCCTTCACAGAACAGCGCAAACTGGCTCTAACAAAATAGGAAGATGAGTGAGAGGTTTCCGGTGCACAAAAGAGCAAGAGGACAAGTACATTAGAGTGTCTAGTTTGAGAAACAGACGCCTCACAAGTCTTCCACTGGCAGCTTCGTTAAATAATACCTGCAAAACACCAGTCTCAACGTCAACAGTAAAGAGGCAACTCCGGGATGCTGTCCTTCAAGGCAGAGTTCCTCTGTCCAGTGTCTGTGTTCTTTTGCCCATCTTAATATTTTCTTTCGGCCAGTCTGAGAAATGGCTTTTTCTTTGCATCTCTGCCAAGAAGGCCAGCATCCCGGAGTCGCCTCTCCACTGTGGTGTTTTGCAGGTACTATTTAATACAGCTGCCAGTTGAGTTAGAGACAGCAGGTGCGGTAGAGAGAGAGTCCAAAACATCAGGTCCGGGACAAGGTAGCACGTCCAGTGAACAGGTCAGGGTTCCATAGCCGCAGGCTTTTGAAACTGGAGCAGCAGCATGACAAGGTGGACTATGGAAAGCAAGGAGTCATCAGGCCAGGTAGTCCTGAGGCATGGTCCTAGGGCTCAGGTCGAGGTCGAGGTAGAGAGGTCGAGAGAGGTAGAGAGAGAGAGAATAAATATAAAATACTTTAATTCACACAGGACACCGGATAAGACAGGAGAAATACTCCAGACTGACCCTAGCCCCTCGACGCATAAATACTGGAGGCTGAGACAGGAGGGGTCAGGAGACACTTTGGCCCTGTCCGATGATACCCCCGGACAGGGCCAATCAGGCAGGATATAACCCAACCCACCTTGCCAAAGCACAGCCCCCACACCACTAGAGGGATATGTCCAACCACCAACCTACTAAGGATCCCAATGTTTTTTTTGTTTAAAAGTTCACACACTCCTTCACTTCTAGCCCCCTCTATCTTACTCTTTCTCTTGTTCCATCTCTCATCTCTCTCTGGTATTAACTTTCAGAAACCCTCTCCTTGCAGTGATTCATATCTGTACAACAAACACACACATGTGTTTGTCTTCCGAAGTGGTCTGGTATGTGATTCACTACCAGTGTGTGTTAAACAGAGCTTCCCCACTGCTGTAGGATTTTGGGGGGAGATTCTGTCTGGCCCTGGATGTGACTGAGAGGACCATCTATCAGTGTGTGTTGATAACCCCAGGGGGTCTGGTGGAAGGTGACTTTCCACCCATAATGACTCAGAAACCTACAGAGCCCACAACAGCAGGCTAGAATTAATGTCTTCATATCTCAACCAAATGGTGTGTGTCATCAGCTCTCACCTGATGAGTAAATACTTCCAGTGTATTCATGGGTGAAGAGCAGTGCTTGAATTTTTTATGAGGAGTAGAGTCTTATTTATGTTCTTCTCTGTTAGATCTCTGGTTTAACAGAGCCATACACTCTCTCGCTCTCGCTCTCTTTTCACTTGCTTTTCTCTCTTTTTCACTCATCGCCTCTAGTATTTTCCCTCTGTATATGTCTCTCCCTCTTTCTGTCTCTCTAGTCTATAGTTAGTTCCTTCCCTCTCTTCCTCCCGTTTAGGCTGTGAGTGGTAGAGGAGACGAGGCTTGAAACTGGTTGAATTATTGATCGCTGCCTGATTTATCATTTGGGCCAAGCCCAAAGAGAGAGCGAGGAAAGAGGGGGGTGTTTTAGAGAAGATAGAGACCTCAGGTCTATGGGGTCACAGCCATAATTGGTCCAAAGTTAGAGGTCAGGGAGAGGGTAATAACCAACCTCTCTCTCTCTCTCTCTCTCTCTCTCTCTCTCTCTCTCTCTCTCTCTCTCTCTCTCTCTCTCTCTCTCTCTCTCTCTCTCTCTCTCTCTCTCTCTGTCTCTGTCTCTGTCTCTGTCTCTCTCTGTCTCTCTCTGTCTCTCTCTGTCTCTCTCTGTCTCTCTCTGTCTCTCTCTGTCTCTCTCTCTCTGTCTCTCTCTCTCTGTCTCTCTCTCTCTGTCTCTCTCTCTCTCTCTCTCTGTCTCTCTCTCCTCTCTCTCTCTCTCTCTCTCTCTCTCTCTCTCTCTCTCTCTCTCTCTCGCTCTGTGTCTCTTTTGCTATCACTACCCCTTTCTTTCTCTCTCTCTCTCTCTCTCTCGCTCTGTGTCTCTCTTGCTATCACTACCCCTTTCTTTCTCTCTCTCTCTCTCTCTCTCTCTCTCTCTCTCTCTCTCTCTCTCTCTCTCTCTCTCTCTCTCTCTCTCTCTCCGTGTGTCTCTTGCTATCACTACCCCTTTCTCTCTGCCTCTATTACTACCTCTCTCTCTCACTCCCTCTACCTCGCTCTCTCCCAGCACCTCTCTCTCTCTCTCTCTATCCCAACCCCCACTCTATCTTTCCCTGATGCTGCTGGTCTAACCTCAGCAACCCAAAGATATACGGACAGAAGCTTTAGTGCCGGGAGGAAAAAACAACCAAATCAGGGAAGGGGTGGAGGGGGTAGGATAGAGTGGCTGGTGCAGCGGATAGGATGGAGGGGATAGGGTAGGGTAGAGCGGAGGGGGTAGGGTAGAGCGGAGAGGGTAGGGTAGAGCGGAGAGGGTAAAGAATAGGATGGAGGGGGTAGGGTAGAGCGGAGAGGGTAGAGAATAGGATGCAGGGGGTGGGGTAGAGCGGAGAGGGTAGAGAATAGGATGGAAAGGGGGTGGTAGAGCGGAGAGGGTAGAGAATAGGATGGAGCGGGTAGGGTAGAGAGGAGAGGGTAGAGGATAGGATGGAGGGGGTAGGGTAGAGCGGAGAGGGTAGAGAATAGCATGGATGGTTAGGGAAAGGTTAGGGGGCTGGAATGAAACATCTGCATTAACAGATCCTGGTCCTGTGGACTAATCTGAGTCGGGGACACATTTCTCCAGAGGTCAAAGTTCAACTGAGTAGTGATGTTTTTTTCCTCTTCTTTGATCTCTTTGAGTGAACCTGCAGAGTCCACGCTGACAGAGGACAGTGAACCTTCAAATCAAATGTTATTTGTCACATACACATGGTTAGCAGATGTTAATGCGAGTGTAGCGAAATGCTTGTGCTTCTAGTTCCGACAATGCAGTAATAACCAACGAGTAATCTAACCTAACAATTTCACAACAGCTACCTTATACACACAAGTGTAAAGGGATGAAGAATATGTACATAAAGATATATGAATGAGTGATGGTACAGAACGGCATAGGCAAGATGCAGTAGATGGTATAGAGTACAGTATATACATATGAGATGCGTAATGTAGGGTATGTAAACATTATATTAAGTGGCATTGTTTAAAGTGGCTAGTGATACATTTTTTACATGTATGTGTAACGGATGTGAAATGGCTAGCTAGTTAGCGGGTACGCGCTAATAGCGTTTCAATCAGTTACGTCACTTGCTCTGAAACCTAGAAGTAGTGGTTCCCCTTGCTCTGCAAGGGCCGTGGCCTTTGTGGAGCGATGGGTAACGATGCTTCGTGGGCGACCGTTGTTGATGTGTGCAGAGGGTCCCTGGTTCGCGCCCGTGTCGGGGCGAGGGGACGCCGTAAAGTTATACTGTTACATTGATGCTGTTGACCCGGATCACTGGTTGCTGCGGAAAAGGAGGTTGAAAGGGGGGTGAGTGTAACGGATGTGAAATGGCTAGCTAGTTAGCGGGTAGGCGCTAATAGCGTTTCAATCAGTTACGTCACTTGCTCTGAAACCTAGAAGTAATGGTTCCCCTTGCTCTGCCTTTGTGGAGCGATGGGTAACGATGCTTTGTGGGCGACCGTTGTTGATGTGTGCAGAGGGTCCCAGGTTCGCGCCCGGGGCGAGGGGACGGTTTAAAGTTATACTGTTACATATGGCAGCAGCCACTCAATGTTAGTGGTGGCTGTTTAACAGTCTGATGGCCTTGAGATAGAAGCTGTTTTTCAGTCTCTCGGTCCCAGCTTTGATGCACCTGTACTGACCTCGCCTTCTGGATGATAGCAGGGTGAACAGGCAGTGGCTCGGGGGGTTGTTGTCCTTGATGATCTTTATGGCCTTCCTGTGACATCGGGTGGTGTAGGTGTCCTGGAGGGCAGGTAGTTTGCCCGCGGTGATGCGTTGTGCAGACCTCACTACCCTCTGGAGAGCCTTACGGTTGTGGGCGGAGCAGTTGCCGTACCAGGCGGTGATACAGCCCGACAGGATGCTCTCGATTGTGCATCTGTAAAAGTTTGTGAGTGCTTTTGGTGACAAGCCGAATTTCTTCAGCATCCTGAGGTTGAAGAGGCGCCTTCTTCACCACGTTGTCTGTTTGGGCAGAGTCCACGCTGACAGAGGACAGTGAACCTGCAGAGTCCACACTCCAGTTGTCATTGGTGAAGGTTGAGGTTGTACTATGTGTTGAAATGGCACTGTTATGCTCTTCATAGGGAGAAGAAGACGGAGAGAGATTGTCTGGTGAGCTCCTGCTCCCTGGAGGCTGTTTTAACCATTCAAATGGTTATATTGACCATTTTACTGTGTATGTGTGTCGAGATGATATCTCTTAATCTCTGTTCCCATTTCAATGGGTTCATTGCTATCACTTGTTATCATTTCCAATAAATTGATTTGGGAGTGCTACACTCTGTGTGCAACTGTTGAGCCTCATCAAGCTCATCTGCGTTGTGAGGAGCAATAAGCGCAAAACAAGGATCCATCTTTGTTTTCCGTCTCCTTATTTTACAAGTTGTTGATGAGTTTTATGATGTTGTTCTAATCCAACCTCATCAAACGGATGGATGACAACGATAACACCAGTGGTAACATCCCATGTCTGATATACGATGGATGATAATAGAAAGGTGATGAAAGGAGCTGTGTTACTGAGTACCTAGTCAATTATGGGGAAGAGAATGGGGGTATAGAAAACTGCTGATAGCTCCTTCCTGCTTACGTCTTCTGAATCCCTGTGAAGTCGATAAATTACCGTCTCGCTAATTAGGGCGAAAGCCAAACAGTTTGTGTTTAAATCTAGGACAGAATGGGGGAGAACGAGGAAGAGGAAGAGGAGGAAAGGAAGGGTTGATTTAAGCTAATCTTGTTTTGTCACTTCGCCTATAATCCCCGTCATTCTTTTTCACATTCTCTCTCTCTTTTTCTTCTGCTCTCGCTCCCCCACCCCCTCTCTCTCTCTTTTTCTTCTGCTCTCGCTCCCCCCTCTCTCTTTTTCTTCTTCTCTCGCTCCCTCTCTCTCTCTTTTTCTTCTGCTCTCGCTCTACCCCCTCTCTCTCTCTCTTTTTCTTCTGTTCTCGCTCTACCCCCTCTCTCTCTCTCTCTCTCTCTTTTTCTTCTGCTCTCGCTCTCCCCCCTCTCTCTCTCTCTCTTTTTCTTCTGCTCTCGCTCTCCCCCCTTTTTCTCTCTCTTTTTCTTCTGCTCTCGCTCTCCCCCCTTTTTCTCTCTCTTTTTCTTCTGTTCTCGCTCTCCCCCCTCTCTCTCTCTCTCTTTTTCTTCTGCTCTCGCTCCTCCCCCCTCTCTCTCTCTTTTTCTTCTGCTCTCGCTCTCCCCCTCTCTCTCTCTTTTTCTTCTGCTCTCACTCTCCCCCCTCTCTCTCTTTTTCTTCTGCTCTCACTCTCCCCCCTCTCTCTCTTTTTCTTCTGCTCTCACTCTCCCCCCTCTCTCTCTCTTTCTTCTGCTCTCGCTCTCCCCCCTCTCTCTCTCTTTCTTCTGCTCTCGCTCTCCCCCCTCTCTCTCTCTTTTTCTTCTGCTCTCGCTCTCCCCCTCTCTCTCTTTCTTGTCTTCTGCTCTCGCTCTCCCCCCTCTCTCTCTCTCTCTCTTTTCTTCTGCTCTCCGCTCTCCCCCCTCTCTCTCTCTCTCTCTTTCTTCTGCTCTCGCTCTCCCCCCCTCTCTCTCTCTCTCTCTTTCTTCTGCTCTCGCTCTCCCCCCTCTCTCTCTCTCTTCTTCTTCTGCTCTCGCTCTCCCCCCTCTCTCTCTCTCTCTTTTCTTCTGCTCTCGCTCTCACCCCCCTCTCTCTCTCTTCTCTTCTGCTCTCGCTCTCACCCCCTCTCTCTCTCTTCTCTTTCTTCTGCTCTCGCTCTCCCCCCTCTCTCTCTCTCTCTTTTCTTCTGCTTCTCGCTCTCCCACCTCTCTCTCTCTCTTTCTTCTGCTCTCGCTCTCCCCCCCTCTCTCTCTCTCTTCTCTTCTGCTTCTCGCTCTCCCCCCTCTCTCTCTCTCTTTCTTCTGCTCTCGCTCTCCCCCCTCTCTTCTCTCTCTCCTCGCTTCCTCCTCTCTCTCTCTCTCTCTCTCTCTCTCTCTCACTCCCTCTCTCTCTCATCTCTCCTCTCTCCTCCTCTCTCTCTCCTCTCTTTCTTCTGCTCTCGCTCTCCCCCCTCCTCTCTCTCTCTCTCTTTCTTCTGCTCTCGCTCTCACCCCCCCTCTCTCTCTCTTTCTTCTGTCTCTCGCTCTCCCCTCTCCCTCTCTCTCTCTCTTTCTTCTGCTCTTGCTCTCCCTCTCTCTCTCTCTCTCTCTCTCTTTCTTCTGCTCTCGCTCTCCCCCCTCACTCTCTCTCTCTTTCTTCTGCTCTCGCTCTCCCCCCTCTCTCTCTCTCTCTCTTTTTCTTCTGCTCTCGCTCTCCCCCCCTCTCTCTCTCTCTCTCTTTTTCTTCTGCTCTCGCTCTCCCCCCCTCTCTCTCTCTTTTTCTTCTGCTCTCGCTCTCCCCCTCTCTCTCTCTCTCTCTCTCTTTTTCTTCTGCTCTCGCTCTCCCCCCCTCTCTCTCTCTCTTTTTCTTCTGCTCTCGCTCTCCCCCCTCTCTCTCTCTCTCTTTTTCTTCTGCTCTCGCTCTCCCCCCCTCTCTCTCTCTCTCTTTTTCTTCTGCTCTCTCGCTCTCACCCCCTCTTCTCTCTCTTCTTTTTCTTCTGCTCTCGCTCTCCCCCCTCTCTCTCTCTTTTTCTTCTGCTCTCGCTCCTCGCCCCCTCTCTCTCTCTTTTTCTTCTGCTCTCGCTCTCCCCCCTCTCTCTCTCTCTTTTTCTTCTGCTCTCACTCTCCCCCCTCTCTCTCTCTTTCTTTCTTCTGCTCTCGCTCCCTCTCTCTCTCTTTTTCTTCTGCTCTCGCTCTCCCCCCTCTCTCTCTCTCTCTCTTTTTCTTCTGCTCTCGCTCTCCCCCCCCCTCTCTCTTTCTTCTGCTCTCGCTCTCCACCACCCCCTCTCTCTCTCTCTCTTTCTTCTGCTCTCGCTCTCCCCCCTCTCTCTCTCTCTTTCTTCTTCTTCTCTCGCTCCTCCCTCTCTCTCTCTTTTCTTCTGCTCTCGCTCTCTCCCCCCTCTCTCTCTCTCTCTCTTTTTCTTCTGCTCTCGCTCTCCCCCTCTCTCTCTCCTCTCTTTTTCTTCTGCTCTCGCCTCCTCTCCCCCTTTTTCTCTCTCTTTTTCTTCTGCTCCTCGCTCTCCCCCTCTCTCTCTCTCTTTTTCTTCTGCTCTCGCTCTCCCCCTCTCTCTCTCTCTTTTCTTCTGCTCTCACTCTCCCCCTCTCTCTCATCTCTTTTCTTCTGCTCTCACTCTCCCCCACTCCTCTCTCTCTCTTTTCTTCTGCTCTCACTCTCCCCCCTCTCTCTCCTCTCTCTCTTCTTCTCTGCTCTCGCTCTCCCCCCCTCTCTCTCTCTTTCTTCTGCTCTCACTCTCCCCCCTCTCTCTCTCTCTCTTTTCTTCTGCTCTCGCTCCTCCCCCCCTCTCTCTCTCTCTTTCTTCTGCTCTCGCTCTCCCCCCCCCTCTCTCTCTTTTTCTTCTGCTCTCGCTCTCCCCCCTCTCTCTCTTTCTTTCTTCTGCTCTCAGCTCTCCCCCCTCTCTCTCTCTCTCTCTTTCTTCTGCTCTCGCTCTCCCCCCCTCTCCTCTCTCTTTCTTCTGCTCTCGCTCTCCCCCCTCTCTCTCTCTCTCTCTTTCTTCTGTTCTCCGCTCTCCCCCCCTCTCTCTCTCTTTCTTCTGCTCTCGCTCTCCCCCCCTCTCTCTCTCTCATCTTTCTTCTGCTCTCGCTCTCCCACCTCTCTCCTCTCTCTTTCTCTTCTGCTCTCGCTCTCCCCCCTCTCTCTCTCTCTTTCTTCTGCTCCTCGCTCTCCCCCCTCTCTCTCTTTCTTTCTTCTGCTCTCGCTCTCCCCCCTCTCTCTCTCTCTCTTCTCTCTCTCTCACTCTCCTCTCCTCTCTCTCTCTCTCTCTCCTCTCTCTCTCTCTCTCTCTCTCTCTCTCTTTCTTCTGCTCTCGCTCTCCCCCTCTCTCTCCTCTCTCGTCTCTCTTTCTTCTGCTCTCAGCTCTCCCCCCCTCTCTCTCTCTCTCTCTCTCTTTCTTCTGCTCTCGCTCTCACCCCCCCTCTCTCTCTCTTTCTTCTGTCTCTCGCTCTCCCCCCTCTTTCTCTCTCTCTCTCTTTCTTCTGCTCTCTGCTCTCCCCCTCTCTCTCTCTCTCTCTCTTTCTTCTGCTCTCGCTCTCCCCCCTCTCCTCTCTCTCCTCTCTCTCTCTCTCTCTCTCTCTTCTGCTCTCGCTCTCCCCCCTCTCTCTCTCTCTCTTTCTTCTGCTCTCGCTCTCCCCCCTCTCTCTCTCTCTCTCTTTTTCTTCTGTTCATCGCTCTCCCCCCCTCTCTCTCTCTCTCTCTTTTTCTTCTGCTCTCGCTCTCCCCCCCTCTCCTCTCTTTTTCTTCTGCTCTCGCTCTCCCCCCCTCTCTCTCTCTCTCTCTTTTTCTTCTGCTCTCGCTCTCCCCCCCTCTCTCTCTCTCTCTTTTTCTTCTGCTCTCGCTCTCCCCCCCTCTTTCTCTCCTCTTTTTCTTCTGCTCTCGCTCTTCCCCCCCTCTTCTCTCTCTCTCTTTTCTTCTGCTCTCGCTCTCCCCCTCTCTCTCTCTCTTTTTCTTCTGCTCTCGCTCTCTCCCCCCTCTCTCTCTCTTTTTCTTCTGCTCTCACTCTCCCCCCTCTCTCTCTCTTTTTCTTCTGCTCTCACTCTCCCCCCTCTCTCTCTCTTTCTTCTGCTCTCAGCTCTCCTCCCCCCCCTCTCTCTCTCTTTCTTCTGCTCTCGCTCCTCCCCCCTCTCTCTCTCTTTTTCTTCTGCTCTCGCTCTCCCCCCCTCTCTCTCTTTCTTTCTTCTGCTCTCGCTCTCCCCCCTCTCTCTCTCTCTCTTTTTCTTCTGCTCTCAGCTCTCCCCCCCTCTCTCTCTTTCTTTTCTTCTGCTCTCGCTCTCTCCCCCTCTCTCTCTCTTTCTTCTGCTCTCGCTCTCCCCCCTCTCTCTCTCTTCTTTCTTCTGCTCTCGCTCTCCCCCCCTCTCTCTCTTTCTTTCTTGCTGCTCTCGCTCTCCCCCTCTCTCTCTCTCTCTCTCTTTCTTCTGCTCTCGCTCTCCCCCCTCTCTCTCTCTTTTTCTTCTGCTCTCGCTCTCCCCCCCTCTTTCTCTCTCTTTTTCTTCTGCTCTCGCTCTCACCCTCTCTCTCTCGCTTTTTCTTCTGCTCTCGCTCTCCCCCCTCTCTCTCTCTCTTTTTCTTCTGCTCTCGCTCTCCCCCCTTTTTCTCTCTCTTTTTCTTCTGCTCTCGCTCTCCCCCCTCTCTCTCTCTTTTTCTTCTGCTCTCGCTCTCCCCCCCTCTCTCTCTCTTTTTCTTCTGCTCTCACTCTCCCCCCTCTCTCTCTCTCTTTTCTTCTGCTCTCACTCTCCCCCCTCTCTCTCTCTCTTCTTCTGCTCTCACTCTCCCCCCTCTCTCTCTCTCTTTCTTCTGCTCTCACTCTCCCCCCCTCTCTCTCTCTTTCTTCTGCTCTCACTCTCCCCCCTCTCTCTCTCTCTTTTCTTCTGCTCTCGCTCTCCCCTCTCCCCTCTCTCTCTCTCTCTTTCTTCTGCTCTCGCTTCTCCCCCCTCTCTCTCTTTCTTCTTCTGCTCTCGCTCTCCACCCCTCTCTCTCTTTCTTTCTTCTGCTCTCGCTCTCCCCCTCTCTCTCTCTCTCTCTTTCTTCTGCTCTCGCTCTCCCCCCCTCTCTCTCTTTCTTCTGCTCTCGCTCTCCCCCCTCTCTCTCTCTCTTTCTTCTGCTCTCGCTCTCCCCCCTCTCTCTCTCTTTCTTCTGCTCTCGCTCTCCCCCCCTCTCTCTCTCTCTTTCTTCTGCTCTCGCTCTCTCCCCCCTCTCTCTCTCTCTCTTTCTTCTGCTCTCGCTCTCCCCCCTCTCTCTCTCTCTCTCTTTCTTCTGCTCTCGCTCTCCCCCCTCTCTCTCTTCTCTCTTCTTCTGCTCTCGCTCTCCCCCCTCTCTCTCTCTCTCTCTCTCTCTCTCCTCTCTCTCTCTCTCTCCTCTCTCTCTCTCTCTCTCATCTCTCTCTCTCTCTCTCTTCTCTGCTCTCGCTCTACCCCCTCTCTCTCTCTCTCTCTCTCTTTCTTCTGCTCTCGCTCTCACCCCCCTCTCTCTCTCTTTCTTCTGTTCTCGCTCTCCCCCTCTTTCTCTCTCTCTCTCTTTCTTCTGCTCTCGCTCTCCCCTCTCTCTCTCTCTCTCTCTTTCTTCTGCTCTCGCTCTCCCCCCTCTCTCTCTCTCTCTCTCTCTCTCTCTCTCTCTTTCTTCTGCTCTCGCTCTCCCCCTCTCTCTCTCTCTCTTTCTTCTGCTCTCGCTCTCCCCCCTCTCTCTCTCTCTCTTTTTCTTCTGTCTCTCGCTCTCCCCCCTCTCTCTCTCTCTCTCTTTTTCTTCTGCTCTCGCTCTCCCCCTCTCTCTCTCTTTTTCTTCTGCTCTCGCTCTCACCCCCTCTCTCTCTCTCTCTCTTTTTCTTCTGCTCTCGCTCTCCCCCCTCTCCTCCTCTCTCTCTTTTTCTTCTGCTCTCGCTCTCCCCCCCCCTCTTTCTCTCTCTTTTTCTTCTGCTCTCGCTCTCCCCCCCTCTTTCTCTCTCTTTTTCTTCTGCTCTCGCTCTCCCCCCTCTCTCTCTCTCTTTTTCTTCTGCTCTCGCTCTCCCCCTCTCTCTCTCTTTTTCTTCTGCTCTCACTCTCCCCCTCTCTCTCTCTTTTTCTTCTGCTCTCACTCTCCCCTCTCTCTCTCTTTTTCTTCTTCTCTCGCTCCCTCTCTCTCTCTTTTTCTTCTGCTCTCGCTCTCCCCCCTCTCTCTCTCTCTCTTTTTCTTCTGTTCTCGCTCTCCCCCCTCTCTCTCTCTCTCTCTTTTTCTTCTGCTCTCGCTCCCCCACCCCCTCTCTCTCTCTTTTTCTTCTGCTCTCGCTCCCCCCTCTCTCTCTCTTTTTCTTCTTCTCTCGCTCCCTCTCTCTCTCTTTTTCTTCTGCTCTCGCTCTCCCCCCTCTCTCTCTCTCTCTCTTTTTCTTCTGCTCTCGCTCTCCCCTCTCTCTCTCTCTCTTTTTCTTCTGCTCTCGCTCTCCCCCCTTTTTCTCTCTCTTTTTCTTCTGCTCTCGCTCTCCCCCTCTCTCTCTCTTTTCTTCTGCTCTCGCTCCCCTCCCCCCTCTCTCTCTCTTTTCTTCTGCTCTCACTCTCCCCCCTCTCTCTCTCTTTTTCTTCTGCTCTCGCTCTCCCCCCTCTCTCTCTCTTTCTTTCTTCTGCTCTCAGCTCTCCCCCCCTCTCTCTCTCTTTTCTTCTGCTCTCGCTCTCCCCCCTCTCTCTCTCTCTTTCTTCTGCTCTCGCTCTCCCCCCTCTCTCTCTCTCTTCTTCTTCTGCTCCTCCGCTCTCCCCCCCTCTCTCTCTTTCTTTCTTCTGCTCTCGCTCTCCCCCCTCTCTCTCTTCTTTCTTCTGCTCTCGCTCTCCCCCCTCTCTCTCTCTCTCTTTCTTCTGCTCTCGCTCTCCTCCCACTCTCTCTCTCTCTCTTTCTTCTGCTCTCCGCTCTCCCCCCTCTCCTCTCTCTCTTTCTTCTGCTCTCGCTCTCCCCCCCTCTCTCTCTCTCTTTCTTCTGCTCTCGCTCTCTCCCCCCTCTCTCTCTCTCTTTCTTCTGCTCTCGCTCTCCCCCCCTCTCTCTCTCTCTTTCTCTTCTGCTCTCGCTCTCCCCCCTCTCTCTCTCTCTCTTTCTTCTGCTCTCGCTCTCCCCCCTCTCTCTCTCTCTCTCTTTCTTCTGCTCTCGCTCTCCCCCCTCTCTCTCTCTCTCTCTTTCTTCTGCTCTCCGCTCTCCCCCTCCCTCTCTCTCTCTTTCTTCTGCTCTCGCTCTCCCCCTCTCTCTCTCTCTCTCTCTCTCTTCTCTCTGCTCTCTCTCTCTCTCTCTCTCTCTCTCTCTCTCTCTTTCTTCTGCTCTCGCTCTCCCCCCTCTCTCTCTCTCTCTCTCTTTCTTCTGCTCTCGCTCTCACCCCCCTCTCTCTCTCTTTCTTCTGTTCTCGCTCTCCCCCTCTTTCTCTCTCTCTCTCTTTCTTCTGCTCTTGCTCTCCCCTCTCTCTCTCTCTCTCTCTTTCTTCTGCTCTCGCTCTCCCCCCTCTCTCTCTCTCTCTCTCTCTCTCTCTCTTTCTTCTGCTCTCGCTCTCCCCCTCTCTCTCTCTCTCTTTCTTCTGCTCTCGCTCTCCCCCCTCTCTCTCTCTCTCTCTTTTTCTTCTGTTCTCGCTCTCCCCCCTCTCTCTCTCTCTCTCTTTTTCTTCTGCTCTCGCTCTCCCCCTCTCTCTC
>NC_074672.1:31149662-31267162 GCF_029448725.1 Salvelinus fontinalis | reverse complement strand
GAAATGTAGGACCCTTTCCACTGAGGGTTCTAAATGGAACCCAAAAGGATTCTACTTGGAACCAAAAATAGTTATTCCTCAAACCAAAGAGTTCCCCTATTGGGATGGCTGAAGAAGCCTTTTTTCAAAGAGTGTACGTGTATTAGATTTCAGACAGTGAGGAAGATGAGAGGAGAAACAGAGGAGAAGGATACATAAATGAGAGGGAGGAGGGAGAAACAGCCCTAAGTGTAATGTATACAGTCATATAACAAGTCATCTCAGCATCCAGAACTAAATCAGCTGTTTGAATGTTAAGAGATTACCTAACGAGCCATTTCAGCGTTAAAACTATAAGCCTATTAATGTATGTGTAAATGCGTGAAGTGTGTGCGTGTAAGCTTAATTCCATCTCTGTAGCACCTCTAATGGTGTTCCCTATAGGACTAGGCCTATGTGTAATTAGCAGTGCTGGCTGAGATCATTAACTCAGAGAGAATGGATGAATACCATTCCAGAACCACAGAACATGTTTATTACCAAACGACTGCCATTAATCCGACAGGCAGTCAATGTGGCTTAGGATGTTAATGTTTCTTTACAAAACGTTTTAACTTTCTAAACATTTGGTGGTGAACTTCCAAGTAGCCCTGTTCTTTGAGAGAGTATGCCTTATTGATAGGGCTACATGTTCCATTTATAAAACTACAACTACAGTCTACATGTTCCATTTATAAAACTACAACTACAGTCTACATGTTCCATTTATAAAACTACAACTACAGTCTACATGTTCCATTTATAAAACTACAACTACGGTCTACATGTTCCATTTATAAAACTACAACTACAGTCTACATGTTCCATTTATAAAACTACAACTACAGTCTACATGTTCCATTTATAAAACTACAACTACAGTCAACATGTTCCATTTATAAAACTACAACTACAGTCTACATGTTCCATTTATAAAACTACAACTACAGTCTACATGTTCCATTTATAAAACTACAACTACAGTCTACATGTTCCATTTATAAAACTACAACTACAGTCTACATGTTCCATTTATAAAACTACAACTACGGTCTACATGTTCCATTTATAAAACTACAACTACGGTCTACATGTTCCATTTATAAAACTACAACTACAGTCTACATGTTCCATTTATAAAACTACAACTACAGTCTACATGTTCCATTTATAAAACTACAACTACAGTCTACATGTTCCATTTATAAAACTACAACTACAGTCTACATGTTCCATTTATAAAACTACAACTACAGTCTACATGTTCCATTTATAAAACTACAACTACAGTCTACATGTTCCATTTATAAAACTACAACTACAGTCTACATGTTCCATTTATAAAACTACAACTACAGTCTACATGTTCCATTTATAAAACTACAACTACGGTCTACATGTTCCATTTATAAAACTACAACTACAGTCTACATGTTCCATTTATAAAACTACAACTACGGTCTACATGTTCCATTTATAAAACTACAACTACGGTCTACATGTTCCATTTATAAAACTACAACTACAGTCTACATGTTCCATTTATAAAACTACAACTACAGTCTACATGTTCCATTTATAAAACTACAACTACAGTCTACATGTTCCATTTATAAAACTACAACTACAGTCTACATGTTCCATTTATAAAACTACAACTACAGTCTACATGTTCCATTTATAAAACTACAACTACAGTCTACATGTTCCATTTATAAAACTACAACTACAGTCTACATGTTCCATTTATAAAACTACAACTACAGTCTACATGTTCCATTTATAAAACTACAACTACAGTCTACATGTTCCATTTATAAAACTACAACTACAGTCTACATGTTCCATTTATAAAACTACAACTACAGTCTACATGTTCCATTTATAAAACTACAACTACAGTCTACATGTTCCATTTATAAAACTACAACTACAGTCTACATGTTCCATTTATAAAACTACAACTACAGTCTACATGTTCCATTTATAAAACTACAACTACAGTCTACATGTTCCATTTATAAAACTACAACTACAGTCTACATGTTCCATTTATAAAACTACAACTACAGTCTACATGTTCCATTTATAAAACTACAACTACAGTCTACATGTTCCATTTATAAAACTACAACTACAGTCTACATGTTCCATTTATAAAACTACAACTACGGTCTACATGTTCCATTTATAAAACTACAACTACAGTCTACATGTTCCATTTATAAAACTACAACTACAAGAAGATGGAGGGTTTTTGAGTGCATTTGTATGTGTGAATGTGTGCTTCTCTGGCATTGCTGGCTGTGAACAGGCTGGTACTGTAGGAACATAGAGGTAGGCCTAGGGTACTTAGTGTTGAAATGGCCTTGAGGCTGCAGCTTTCACCAGGTTAAAACACCAGGTGAACACATTGGTACAACAAGATAATGGACCAATTAGAAGAGATTGGCAAGCTTTCACAGTGTACACACCTCTCTCTCTTGCTGTCTCTATGTCTCCATGTCTGTCTGCCTGTCTGTCTGCCAGTCTGTCTGTCTGTCTCCCTGTCTATGTCTCCATGTCTGTCTGCCTGTCTGTCTGCCAGTCTGTCTGTCTGTCTCCCTGTCTATGTCTCCATGTCTGTCTGCCAGTCTGTCTGTCTGTCTCCCTGTCTATGTCTCCCTGTCTGTCTGCCTGTCTGTCTGCCAATCTGTCTGTCTGTCTGTCTCCCTGTCTATGTCTCCATGTCTGTCTGCCTGTCTGTCTGCCAGTCTGTCTGTCTCCCTGTCTATGTCTCCATGTCTGTCTGCCAGTCTGTCTCCCTGTCTATGTCTCCATGTCTGTCTGTCTGTCTACCTGTCTATGTCTCCATGTCTGTCTGCCTGACTCTCTGCCAGTCTGTCTGTCTGTCTCCCTGTCTATGTCTCCATGTCTGTCTGCCAGTCTGTCTGTCTGTCTCCCTGTCTATGTCTGCCTGTCTGTCTGCCTGTCTGTCTGCCAGTCTGTCTGTCTGTCTCCCTGTCTATGTCTCCATGTCTGTCTGCCAGTCTGTCTGTCTGTCTCCCTGTCTATGTCTCCCTGTCTGTCTGCCAGTCTGTCTGTCTGTCTGTCTCCCTGTCTATGTCTCCATGTCTGTCTGCCTGTCTGTCTGCCAGTCTGTCTGTCTGTCTCCCTGTCTATGTCTCCATGTCTGTCTGCCAGTCTGTCTGTCTGTCTCCCTGTCTATGTCTCCATATCTGTCTGCCAGTCTGTCTGTCTGTCTACCTGTCTATGTCTCCATGTCTGTCTGCCTGACTCTCTGCCAGTCTGTCTGTTTCCCTGTCTATGTCTCCATGTCTGTCTGCCAGTCTGTCTGTCTGTCTCCCTGTCTATGTCTCCATGTCTGTCTGCCAGTCTGTCTGTCTGTCTCCCTGTCTATGTCTCCATGTCTGTCTGCCAGTCTGTCTGTCTCCCTGTCTATGTCTCCATGTCTGTCTGTCTGTCTCTAACACAACCGCACACTCTTTGCTTTAACAAGTTATTTTTGCCCGACAGCCCTTTCCAGGTTATCAGGGGTCATTACTGCTGTTATACATAGGTGTGTGTGTGTGTGTGTGTGTGTGTGTGTGTGTGTGTGTGTGTGTGTGTGTGTGTGTGTGTTCTACATACACAAATGTTTTGTGAGTGCAGCTCTCCCTCTGTGATGTAATCTACGGCCAGGAAAGATGAGCTGCCGTAGCGGACTTATCGCTAACACCGCTAACTCAATAACACAACACTATGACAGCAATCAATCTGAGAGGGCTCTCAAATTCTCTCTCCCTCTCTCTCTCTCTCTCACAGACACACACACACACACACACACACACACACACACACACACACACACACATACACACACACACACACACACACACACACATCAGGGTGGTGTGTGGGCACTGTTGCCCTAAGTTAATCCATGGGAAATGGCTTATTTGGAAGTGGAGTGGAATTTGATCAAATGGATACCAATACTCTTCCAGGAACTGAGAACCCACTACAGCAGCTCCTAAAAGCATTCCGCCACCCTGCTGTGTGTGTGTGTGTGTGTGTGTGTGTGTGTGTGTGTGTGTGTGTGTGTGTGTGTGTGTGTGTGTGTGTGTGTGTGTGTGTGTGTGTGTGTGTGTGCTACCCCTACCACACCTATTCTCCCACCATAAATGGTACGCAATTAGAGGGTGAGTATGGCAGGATGCAATAAGCCTCGCACACCTCAGCAGTGCTGCTCTCAGTTCTTTCTCTCTCTCTTTCTCTCTCTCTCTCTCTCTCTGGTCTGTCTCTCTCTCTGGTCTGTCTCTCTCTCTGGTATCTTTCTCTCTCTCTCTCTGGTCTCTCTCTCTCTCTAGTATCTCTCTCTCTCTGGTATCTCTCTCTCTGGTCTCTCTCTCTCTCTGGTATCTCTCTCTCTCTGGTCTTTCTCTCTCTGGTATCTCTCTCTCTCTGGTCTTTCTCTCTCTGGTATCTCTCTCTCTCTCTGGTATCTCTCTCTCTCTGGTATCTCTCTCTCTCTCTGGTATCTCTCTCTCTCTGGTATCTCTCTCTCTCTCTGGTATCTCTCTCTCTCTCTCTGGTCTCTTGCTCTCTCTGGGCTCTCTCTGATCTCTCTCTCTTTGGTCTCTTTTTCTCTGGTATCTTTTTCTGGTATCTCGCTCTCTCTGGTGTCGTGACTTTACTTTCATTCATCTGATGTCTGCTATTTATTGAATCAACTAACTATGTTTAATTATTACTCGATTTAAATTAATCATGTAACAATTAACTCAGGATTTGGGGCACCACAGAATAAGTTGTTTAGAGTTACCATCTCCCAAATTAAACTCTTTAAGGTCTTTACCTATTTCATCGATAAACAGTCATCTTATTAATCAATCAGTCAAATGTATTTATAAAGCCCTTCTTACATCGGCTGATGTCACAAAGTGCTGTACAGAAACCCAGCCTAAAATATCAAACAGCAAGCAATGCAGGTGTAAAAGCACAGTGGCTAGGAAAAACTCCCTAGAAAGGCCAAAACCTAGGAAGAAACCTAGAGAGGAACCAGGCTATGAAGGGTGGCCAGTCCTCTTCTGGCTGTGCCGGGTGGAGATTATAACAGAATATGGCCAAGATGTTCAAATGTTCATAGATGACCAGCAGGGTCAAATAATAATAATAATCACAGGGGTTGTCGAGGGTGCAACAGGTCAGCACCTCAGGAGTAAATGTCAGTTGGCTTTTCATAGCCGATCATTCAGAGTATCTCTACCGCTCCTTCTGTCTCTAGAGAGTTGAAAACAGCAGGTCTGGGACAGGTAGCACGTCCAGTGAACAGGTCAGGGTTCCATAGCTGCAGGCAGAACAGTTGAAACTGGAGCAGCAGCACAGCCAGTTGGACTGGGGAAACAAGGTGTCATCAGGCCAGGTAGTCCTGAGGCATGGTCCTAGGGCTCAGGTCCTCCAAGAGAGAGAGAAAGAGAGAAAGAGAGAAAGAAAGAAAGAAAGAGAAAAAGAAAGAGAGAATTAGAGAGAGCATACTTAAATTCACACAGGACACTGGATAAGACAGGAGAAATACTCCAGATATAACAGACTGACCCTAGCCCCCTGACACATAAACTACTGCAGCATAAATACTGGAGGCTGAGACAGAAGGGGTCGGGAGACACTGTGGCCCTGTCCGACGATACTCCCGGACAGGGCCAAACAGGCAGGATATAACCCAACCCACTTTGCCAAAGCACAGCCCCCACACCACAAGAGGGATATCTTCAACCACCAACTTACCATCCTGAGACAAGGCCGAGTATAGCCCACAAAGATCTCCGTCACTGCACAACCCAAGGGGGGCGCCAACCCGGACAGGAAGATCACGTCAGTGACTCAACCCACTCAAGTGACGCACCCCTCCTAGGGACGGCATGGAAGAGCACCAGTAAGCCAGTGACTCAGCCCCAGTAATAGGGTTAGAGGCAGAGAATCCCAGTGGAGAGAGGGGAACCGGCCAGGCAGAGACAGCAAGGGCGGTTCGTTCCTCCAGTGCCTTTCCGTTCATTAATCATTACATCTTATCAAATCCTCATTCTGAACGATCGTAGCCTTCTTGGATCTGAAAAAAAACCCATCCTTGCACATTATTCCGTACTACACAAATTTGTTTAATAATTTATTTACTAGCTAACTAAATAATAACTCAGAATAAACACTCACACTTACATGAGACAAAGGTCCCTAGTGGACTGACAAGATATGACGGCTTGTTGCAACAGATGGAGAGGCGGGAGGGGGACAGAGAGAGAAAAAGGGACACATTCTATAACTATTCTCACATTAACCATATACTTTGCACATGAACCACCGCACGTTTGGAATAAGAAATCATGAATGTATTTGCGTGTGAAATGCCGTTGTTTGTCGTTTATCTCGGTCTGAACCAAGCCTTCTCGGAAAGTTGTTGGCCTTCAAGCTGTATGGCTCTGATTGTCCGAAAGGGGTCTCCCCTTTCCCGGCTTCTACTGTTGTTCACTCTGGAAGAGAGCCAGCCATGTCGACGGTTCCCATTGGTGATGAGCGTAGTAGGATAGTCTCACTTAGATTCAATGATTCGCTTTTCTTGATATCTGACCAGTGATTGTCTGAGGTGAGCGTCTCGCCACTTCCTCCTCGTGTTACTATTCGGGATTCGGACCACGATGGACATGATCTGCAGCTCTTCGTCTCTCGGATCTAAAGGAAGGTGAATTTATTTCTTGACCTCGTGTTGAGATTCAACGTTTCAACCATTTCCAACATTAAGCTATCGCTCCACGCTTTTCTGGTGTAATGTTAATTTTGTTACCAAGGCTTTATGCACTCTGGCCAAAGGGGACGCCTCTGTCTGTCAGACACGCTGAGTGTTTGGTCCATACAGTTTTTAATAACATCACAAAATGAAAACCAATATTACACTTGTTTTCCATAGTTCCCCACTGACCACTTCCCACATTATGTTAAAAATATTGTTCCATTATCACTTTTGTTTATGTTAGAATTTTGGGCGGGCAAAAGTATCTGTGAACAAAGCCATTCCTTTGGTTGATACTAAAGATTTACGACCGGGTGTGAACGGTTGACCATCCAGCAGCCCCCCCCCCCCCTCCCCTCTGTGGGAGAGAGAGAAGCCTGGTTACTGTCACCCCCCCAGTCTGATCTGACCCATTCTGATCCTCACAGGACAGTCATGACACTGGTCTCTCTCTCCTTTTCTCTATTCTCAATTCAATTTTAATTTAAGGGGCTTTATTGGCATGGGAAACATATGTTTAAATAGCCAAAGCATGTGAAATAGATGATAAACCATACAAAATTAACAGTAAACATTACACTCACAAAAGTTCCAAAATAATAAAGATATTCCGAATGTCATATTATGTCTATTTACAGTGTTGTAATGATGTGCAAATAGTTAAAATACAAAAGGGAAAATAAATAAACATAAATATAGGTTGTATTTACAATGGTGTTTGTTCTTCACTGGTTGCCCTTATCTTGTGGCAACAGGTCACAAATCTTGTTGTTGTGATGTCACACCTTGGTATTTCACCCAGTAGATGGATTGGATTTGTTTTTTCAAATTCTTTGTGGATCTGTGTTATCTGAGGGAAATATGTGTCTCTAATATGGTCATACATTGGGCAGGAGGTTAGGAAGTGCAGCCCAGTTTCCAACTCAGTTTGTGGCCAGTGTGCACATAGCCTGTCTTCTCTTGAGAGCCAGGTCTGCCTACGGTGGCCTTTCTCAATATCAAGGCTATGCTCACTGAGTCTGTACAAATTCAAAGATTTCCTTAATTTTTGGTCAGTCACAGTGTTCAGGTATTCTGCCACTGTGTGCTCTCTGTTTAGGAGCAAATAGCATTCTAGTTTAATCTGTTTTTTTCTGTTTCTCTCTCTCTCTTTCTCTGGTTTCTCTATCCTCTCTCTTTCTCTGGTCTCTCTATACTCTCTCTCTTTCTTGCTCTCTCTTTCTCTGGTCTATCTATACTCTCTCTCTTTCTCTGGTCTATCTATACTCTCTCTCTTTCTCTGGTCTCTCTATACTCTCTCTCTCTCTTTCTCTGGTCTATCTATAATCTCTCTCTTTCTCTGGTCTATCTATAATCTCTCTCTCTTTCTCTGGTCTCTCTATACTCTCTCTCTCTTTCTCTAGTCTATCTATACTCTCTCTCTCTTTCTCTGGTCTCTCTATACTCTCTCTCTTTCTGTGGTCTCTCTCTCTCTCTCTCTTTCTCTGGTCTCTCTATCCTCTCTTTCTCTGGTCTCTCTATACTCTCTCTCTCTTTCTCTGGTCTATCTATACTCTCTCTCTCTTTCTCTGGTCTATCTATACTCTCTCTCTCTTTCTCTGGTCTCTCTATACTCTCTCTCTCTCTTTCTCTGGTCTCTCTATACTCTCTCTCTCTCTTTCTCTGGTCTCTCTATACTCTCTCTCTCTTTCTTGCTCTCTCTTTCGCTGGTCTATCTATACTCTCTCTCTTTCTCTGGTCTATCTATACTCTCTCTCTTTCTCTGGTCTCTCTATACTCCCTCTCTTTCTGTGGTCTCTCTCTCTTTCTCTGGTCTCTCTATACTCTCTCTCTCTTTCTGTGGTCTCTCTCTCTCTCTCTCTCTCTCTCTCTCTTTCTCTGGTCTATCTATACTCTTTTTCTCTCTTTCTGTGGTCTCTCTCTCTCGCTCTCTTTCTCTGGTCTCTCCTTCTAGCTCGCATTTTCTCTCTCTCACTCTCTCATCTCTTCCATGAAACAATCCCTGAAAGCTAAACTTCAATTAATCACCTGTACTGCTACACGATACCTCACCATAAACAGATATTGTAAATCACAATCTTTCTCTACTCTCTCTCCCTCTCTCTGTCTTTGGTCTCTCTATCCTCTCTCTCTCTCCTTCTTTCTCTTTCTCTGGTCTCTCTCTCCTCTATCTCTCTCTCTCCTCTTTATCTCTCTTTCTCGCTCTTTCTGTGGTCTCTATCTCTCTATCTATCCATCTCCCTCCTTTCTCTCTATATACACACACAGCTTTGTAACGGAGTTTGATCTTTCCCGTCATTTTCACAAGACGTTCGGAGCACATCAAAGACTAAAACCATTTCAATCATCCCAAAGCCCTTGCCTCCTAAACATCACAGTCAAGGAGGAGAGAGAATGGGACATGGATAAGACCGTGATGAGAAGATCACGTGTGTAAGAGGAAAGACGTTTGATCTCTTCCTGGTCTGATAACTAAGTCATTAGGGTATGAGTGTTGGAGATAACACCCCACCAACACACACTGAGATGTGTTAAGAACAGGAAGCTGTGACATAGATAGTGGTTTTACTGATACAGGGAAGAAGCAGAGAGATGCAGATCAACGTTCTTTGATATAGCCTAGGCATAGCACTTTTTCTAATAGCAACTGAACCAAACCCCTGAAAAGATCTCCTCTCTGTCCCCAGTGTGTCTGTTGATAGTAGAATGTGATTTATACTTTAGCTGCAACACCAGGTCACGTGACCTTTTCTACAAACAATGACCTCAATAAAACTTCTGTGAGATAAAAAGGTCACCCTCGACACACACATACACACTGATGGGGGGACCGTCCAGGTCATGGGGACCGTCCAGGTTCGTATAAATCACGTGTGTTTGTCAGGGTAGAATTATTTATTTGATTCACACAGCAACACACGCACACACACACACACACACACACACACACACACACACACACACACACACACACACACACACACACACACACAGCCTATGCCAGGAGCTTTGACTCACCCAGTAAAACAGAGGGGTGTTTTTAAAGAGGGAAGGTGAGATGTGATTCATACAGGATGTCTGTTACAATTTGTTTTCCATTGTTAAAGCTGTTTCTGCTTTCTGACAGACACAAACATATTCACACACGCAAGTGATTAAGCCGCAAAATCAAAAACACAATCCACCACACATGGCCCAGGAAGAAACCACATCCACCACACATGGCCCAGGAAGAAACCACATCCACCACACATGGCCCAGGAAGAAACCACATCCACCACACATGGCCCAGGAAGAAACCACATCCACCACACATGGCCCAGGAAGAAACCACATCCACCACACATGGCCCAGGAAGAAACCCCATCCAACACACACAGCCCGGGGAAGAAACCACATCCACCACACACAGCCCGGGGAAGAAACCCCATCCACCACACACAGCCCGGGGAAGAAACAACATCCACCACACATGGCCCAGGAAGAAACCACATCCACCACACATGGCCCAGGAAGAAACCCCATCCAACACACACAGCCCGGGGAAGAAACCCCATCCACCACACACAGCCCGGGGAAGAAACAACATCCAACACACACAGCCCGGGGAAGAAACCCCATCCACCACACACAGCCCGGGGAAGAAACAACATCCAACACACACAGCCCGGGGAAGAAACCCCATCCACCACACACAGCCCGGGGAAGAAACCCCATCCACCACACATGGCCCAGGAAGAAACAACATCCACCACACATGGCCCAGGAAGAAACCACATCCACCACACATGGCCCAGGAAGAAACCACATCCACCACACATGGCCCAGGAAGAAACCCCATCCAACACACACAGCCCGAGGAAGAAACCCCATCCACCACACACAGCCCGGGGAAGAAACCCCATCCACCACACACAGCCCGGGGAAGAAACCCCATCCACCACACACAGCCCGAGGAAGAAACCCCATCCAACACACACAGCCCGAGGAAGAAACCCCATCCACCACACACAGCCCGGGGAAGAAACCACATCCACCACACACAGCCCGGGGAAGAAACCACATCCAACACACACAGCCCGGGGAAGAAACCACATCCACCACACACAGCCCGGGGAAGAAACCACATCCACCACACACAGCCCGGGGAAGAAACCACATCCACCACACACAGCCCGGGGAAGAAACCCCATCCACCACACACAGCCCGGGAAGAAACCCAATCCAACACACATAGCCCGGGGAAGAAACCACATCCACCACACACAGCCCGGGGAAGAAACCCCATCCACCACACACAGCCCGGGGAAGAAACCACATCCACCACACATGGCCCAGGAAGAAACAACATCCACCACACATGGCCCAGGAAGAAACCACATCCACCACACATGGCCCAGGAAGAAACAACATCCACCACACATGGCCCAGGAAGAAACCACATCCACCACACATGGCCCAGGAAGAAACCACATCCACCATACATAGCCCGGGGAAGAAACCACATCCACAACACATGGCCCACCCAAGTTTTGTATGAAGATTTTATTTGTAATTTTCAAGGAGCATTTGATTGCCTCTCACCATCTCATTCTCTCCGTCTTTCTCCTCCTGTCACACCCGAACCTGCTTCACAAGGTCCATGTTAACATTTCCATGTCATTAACAACAGCGATATTGGCTGTGTATGTGTGTGTGTCTGTCATCGTCACGGCGACAGGATTCCTCTCTCCCTCATCCATCATGGTGTGGTTGGCTGGCGCTGGCATGTCGACACACGCCACAAACACACTGTCGCCACAGGCACACACACACTGCTCCCTAGTGACAGAATTATAATTAAACACCTGTACCATACTCCATTCTTCCTGTGGTTCCCCCCAGAACACTATGGAGTTGATGCGTATAGGGACTCGCCGTCTAAAATGTACAACTTACTTGTTTTTTTATTGGCAAAGCACTGGCAGTCTGGAGGGGAGGTAGAAAGTGTTTTCCTTTGTCATTTGTGTGTGTGTGTGTGTGTGTGTGTGCGTGCGTGCGTGCGTGCGTGCGTGCGTGCGTGCGTATTTTTGAATTTGTTGTTTAATAATAATTGCCCTGGATCAGTGGTGAGGTGTTATTACAAGTGGCCCTGTTCTCCCATAATACTCCCATTACTGACCTGGAGGCTCCTGGCAGGAGGTTTGGAAACCTTGTTCTTTCCTTTGAATCTGTCATTGTTTATTTCAATAAATTCCTTTTCTCTCATAACTTACACCGACTCCAAGCACTCTGGCTATAATTGTTAGAGCTGAGAATGTGTGTGTTGGTGCAGCTACACTATATATACAAAAGTATGTGGACACCGCTTCAAATTAGTGGATTCGACTGAAAGGTGTATAAAATCAAGCACACAGCCATACAATCTCCATAGACAAACATTGGCAGTAAAATGGCCTTACTGAAGAGCTCAGTGACTTTCAACGTGGCACTGTCATAGTGACCTTTCCAACAAGCTCAGCCGCGAAGTGGTAGGCCACACAAGCTCACAGAACAGGACCGCTGAGTGCTGAAACGTCTAGCGTGTAAACATCGTCTGTCCTTGGTTGCAAGACTCACCACCGAGTTCCAAACTGCCTCTGGAAACAACGTCAGCACAAGAACTGTTCACCGGGAGCTTCATGAAATGGGTTTCCACCATGGAGTGGTGTAAAGTGGTGTAAAGCTCTGCACATGGTTCAAGTTGGGCCCTTTGGTCCCAGTGAAGGGAAATCTTAACGCTACAGCATACAATTACATTCTAGAGGATTCTGTGCTTCCAACTTTGTGGCAATAGTTTGGAGAGCTCTCTGGAGCAATTTTTCATCAAGGATCTCTCTGTACTTTGCTCCATTCACCTTTCCCTCGATTCTGACTAGTCTCCCAGTCCCTGGCGCTTGAAAACATCCCCACAACATGATGTTGCCACCACCATGCTTCACCGTAGGGATGGTGCCAGATTTCCTCCAGACGTGATGCTTGGGATTCAGGCCAGAGTAAAATCTTGGTTTCATCAGACCAGAGAATCTTGTTTCTCATGGTCTGAGAGTCTTTAGGTGCCTTTTGGCAAACTCCAAGCGGGCTGTCATGTGCCTTTTACTAAGAAGTGGCTTCCATCTGGCCATTCTACCATAAAGGCCTGTTTGGCGCAGTGCTGCAGAGATGGTTGTCCTTCTGGAAGGTTCTCCCATCTCCACAGAGGAAGTCTGGAGTTCTGTCAGAGTGACCATCGGGTGCTTGGTCACCTCCCTGACCAAGGCCCTTCTCCCCCAATTGCTCAGTGTGGCCGGGCGAAAACTCTAAGAAGAGTCTTGGTTGTTCCAAACTTCTTCCATTTATGAGTGATGGGAGGGCAATGTGTTCTTGGGGACCTTCAATTCTGCAGACATTTTATAATACCCTTCTACATCTGCATTGCTTTCTGTTTGGGGTTTTTAGGCTGGATTTCTGTATAGCACTTTGTGACATCGGCTGATGTAAAAATGTCTTTATAATTGTATTTGATTGATTGATTGAGAATACCCTTTCCTGTTTCAGCATGGCAATGCCCCGTGCACAAAGCTAGGTCCATACAGAAATGGTTTGTCGAGATCGGTGTGGAAGAACGTGATTGGCTTGCACAGAGCCCTGACCTCAAACTCATTGAACACCTTTGGGATGAATTGGATTGCCGATTGCGAGCCAGGCCTAATCGCCCAACATCAGTGCCCGACCTCACTAATGCTCTTGTGGCTGAATGGAATCTGGTCCCCGCAGCAACGTTCCAACATCTAGTGGAAAGCCTTCCCAGAAGAGTGGAGGCTGTTATAGCATTAATGCCCATGATTTTGGAATGAGATGTTCGACGAGCAGGCTTCCACATACTGTTGGTCATGTAGTGTATGTGTGTGCAGGAAGTTGGGCCTAAGGGGTTGTGTTAGCTGGATGAAATCTGTATTTGTGTAGATCTGTGTTCCTATGGGCAATATAGAGTCTCAGCTGGAGGAGTAGTGTGTTCTGAGGCCACATCTCACAGTGACATTCAGGGCCGGGTGGAAATAAGACTGATTAAATGTTGAATGGATGATTACACTGATGCATTCTTTCATGTGGATGTGGATGGATGTGTCACATTGGATATTAGGATACTGTTGTTGTACATTGTGGTTGGTTGAGTAATGGACCTTGTCTATATTGTACTTTGGAGATTCCTTGCTCATTTGGATGTAATTTACCTTCATCACCCAAGTTCAGTCTTTCTTAACCCTCTCTTCCCCTCTCTCCCTTCCTTTCTCTCTTCCCCCCTCTCTCTCTTCCCCCCTCTCTCCCTTTTCCCCTCTCTCCCTTTTTGCCTCTCTCTCTGCAGTTGGTGGCATTGGAGAGGCAGGTGTTTGACTTCCTGGGGTACCAGTGGGCGCCCATCCTGGCCAACTTCTTCCACATCATCATCGTCATCCTTGGCCTCTTCGGCACCATACAATACCGACCACGCTACATTGTAGTAGTGAGTACAAACACACACATACACACACACACAAACGCACACATATATGTACACACATACGTGTCAGCCCAAATTGTATTGAACCATTTATCCATTTATTCAAACTCCCAAAGATCCCTCCCCTTGAACACATTGTTTGTTGTCTTAATCTATCAGTAAGTACATTTAATTAATGACTCAACTTCCATTCATTTCACACTCAGTGCACCCTAAGGCCAACCTCAACAAAAATCTAGCTGGATTTAGGATTTGGTTAAATCTGAAGGGTTATGGGTGGGGGGAGGGGGTTACAGCACCTCTTGATTTGTTAAATTAGGTGTGTTAGTACTAGCCAAGAACAAAAGCCTGGCCATCTTGTAGCACTGCAGGACCAGGTTTGAAAAATACAATGGAATGTCCTAGAAGGTTTTAGATTGAAGATCACTAATGTTCTAAATTGAACAAAAATCTAAATGCAACATGCAACAATTTAAAAGATTTTACTGAGTAACAGTTCATATAAGGAAATCAGTCAATTGAAATAAATGTATTAGGCCCTAATCTATGGATTGCACATGAGTGGAGAGGGGTGCAGCCATCGGTGGGCCTAGGAGGGCATAGGCCCACCCACTGGGGAGCCAGGTCCAGCCAATCAGAATGAGTTTCCCCCACAAAAGGGTTTTATTACAGACATAAATACTCCTTCAAATAGGATGGATTAAGCTAAGAAACAATAAAAGATTCACAAAGACATAAAAAATATTTTAGCAAAGCTCCATTTGGGTGTTAATGTGGAAAGGAAGTCAAAGGGCGAGGGAGAGAGAAAATACAGATTGGAGGGAATGTGTGAGAGGTCGGAGGGAGGAGAATAACCAAAGGCAAGAGAGGATACAGGGATAAGAAGGAAAGAATAGTGTCAGCTATCTTAGGAAAAAGGAGGGAGGATTAAAAGAGGAGGGAGAGGAGTTGAACGGAGAGAGTAACTAAAGAGCAGATAGAGGGAAGAATACTTGTGTGTCAGCGTTCTTGAAAAAAAGAAGGAAGGGATTTGGTGACTCAACGTGTTACATGTCTGTAGGGAGGGTAAGTTCTCTACTGTCTTTAGGTTAGGATGAGTAGGGAGGGTAGGTTCTCTACTGTCTTTAGGTTAGGATGAGTAGGGAGGGTAAGATCTCTACTGTCTTTAGGTTAGGATGAGTAGGGAGGTTAAGTTCTCTACTGTTAAGTTCAGCCAACAACTAAGTTCAGCCAACAACAACGAGACAACATTTTAGTAACAGAGTCTCTATCAAGGCACAAGGCGAGACCCAGATGCAGACACAGGAGGCAGATGGTTGGAGTTTTACAATGCTGAAGGCAAGAGAATGGTCGTGGACAGGCAAAAAGGTCAAAACCAGATCAGAGTCCAGGAGGTACAGAGTGGCAGACAGGCTCGTGGTCAGGCAGGTGGGTACAAAGTCCAGAAACTACCGTCAACTTTCTATACAGTCGCTAAATTAAACAAACAAGTGTCTCCTCCAGATAGACCCATTGTAAGCAGCAATCGACTCTGTGACATCCAACATTTCAAAATGTGTGGATTACCACATCAAACCGATGGTTGAGAATCTCCCATCTTATGTCAAAGTCACATGATCTCATTGATAGAGAGCTTAGGAAGGATACCAGAGGGCACCCTGCTGGCCACATTTGATGTGGAGAGCTTGTACGCTAACATCGCACACACTGGAGGCTTGCAGGTGCTGCAACACTTCCTTCAGACTCTACCCTTGCTCCATCCAAAGATTGCATCTTACAACTTACTGAACTGGTATTATCCAATACCAGTTCAGTCAAACTTTGAGTGTAGCCATGGGCTCCCCCTTAGTCACATAATTAGTTAAATAAAGTCCACCTGTGTGCAATCTAAGTGTCACATGATCTCAGTATATATACACCTGTTCTGAAAGGCCCCAGAGTGTTCAACACCACTAAGCAAGGGGCACCACCAAGCAAGCGGCACCATGAAGATCAAGGAGCTCTCTAAACAGGTCAAAGACAAAGTTGTGGAGAAGTACAGATCAGGGTTGGGTTATAAAAAAAAAATCTAAAACGTTGAACATCCCACAGAGCACCATTAAATACATTATTAAAAAATGGAAAGAATATGGCACCACAACAAACCTGTCAAGAGAGGGCCGCCACCAAAACTCACGGACCAGGCAGGGAGGGTATTAATCAGAGAGGCAACAAAGAGACCAAAGATAACCCTGAAGGAGCTGCAAAGCGGAGATTGGAGTATCTATCCATAGGACCACTTTAAGCCGTACACTCCAGAGAGCTGAGCTTTACGGAAGAGTGTCCAGAAAAAAGCCATTGCTTAAAGAAAAAAATAAGCAAACATGTTTGGTGTTCGCCAAAAGGCATGTGGGAGACTCCCCAAACATATGGAAGAAGGTACTCTGGTCAGATGAGACTAAAATTGAGCTTTTTGGCCATCAAGGAAAACGCTATGTCTGGCACAAACCCAACACTTCTCATCACCCCGAGAACGCCATCCCCACCGTGAAGCACGGTGGTGGCAGCATCATGCTGTGGGGATGTTTTTCTTCGGCAGGGAATGGCAAACTGGTCAGAATTTAAGGAATGATGGATGGAGCTAAATACAGGGAAATTCTTGAGGAAAACCTGTTTCAGTCTTCCAGAGATTTGAGACTGGGACGGAGGTTCACTTTCCAGCTGGACAATGACCCTAAGCATACTGCTAAAGCAACACTCAAGTGGTTTAAGGGGAAACATTTAAATGTCTTGGAATGGCCTAGTCAAAACCCAGACCTCAATCCAATTGAGAATCTGTGGTATGAATTAAAGATTGCTGTACACCAGCGGAACCCATCCAACTTGAAGGAGCTGGAGCAGTTTTGCCTTGAAGAATGGACAAAAATCTCTCTCTTGTGTGCCAAGCTTATAGAGACATACCCCAAGAGACTTGCAGCTGTAATTGCTGCAAAACGTGGCTCTACAATAGTTCAATAGTGAATAGTTTGTTATTTTCTGTTTTTTGTCTTTTTTGTTTTTTGTCTACACAAAGCCCACAGACCGCAATATCTTGCTATGTGCGGATAGTATGCATCCCCTTCCCCTCAAGAATGGTCTACCATATAGCCAGTTATGCATGGTTAAACCAATCTGTGGCCACAAGACAGATTTTGACAGCAATGCTAAAATAATGACAGATAAATTCAAAATGAGAGGCTACAAGGACAAAACTCTTGAAGCTGTTATGATGAAAATCTCAAAAACCAAGAGGGGAATTACTAAAATCTCAACCAAAGAAGAAAAACAATGCAACCGTCTTTTGCACTAAGTGCACCAAGGGTTTGGAGAAAATGAAAGCAATCCTGAAAAGTGTTGGCATATTCTGCAATCAGACAAAAAAATCTCACACATGGACCCCCACTGGTGCTCTACTGTAAGTGTGGTCGCAATATTGGAGATAGTTAGGTGAGATCTGACTTGCCTCCTGAGCCCACTCAGACACTCTTGACACCTATCCAAAATGGGAACTACAAATGTTGATCATGCGCACAGTGCAATAGCACTATAAAAACATCCTTCTTCAGACACCCACATACAGGTCAACATCCCTGTTAAGGGTAACATCTCATGCAAGACCAAGGGAGTAATCTATCTCATCACCTGTTCATGTGGAAAAGCCTACAAAGGGAGGCTTACTGGATATCCTGTCTAAAAACATTGACCCCTAGCGGTCTGAATATCGACTTTGATTTCAGGCCCTTATGAACAATTCTTTCTTTTTTGAACAAGTCTTATAAATGGATACATTCTTTCTACAGCTTATGACCGTACACCTAATATGTTCCCCCTGTTGATGATGCTCATTATATATTAAGGTTAAACCAAAAGATTACTTGTAACAAATATGAAATGAAATACGAAACAATTAAATCTGTGAAATTGAATTAAACAATAATGTATGTTGATGCTAATATGGCGTACAATATCAATTATGTTTCAATATGATAATAATAGCCTAATATATTTAATATGCCATAAACAACTTTTTTTAAAGTTTCACTAATTCATTCTAATTAACTTTATCATTATGACACACCCCTCACTATTGTCATTGGTTGCACTAATTCCACTGTTTGTCTACATAACCTGGTTCAAGTATTCATGACATTACCCTGAAGAAGGTACAGTGATGCCGAAACATTGGTAAATACCCAATAAATTACTGGGAGTTTATATATGGAGTGTGCAACTTTCTTTATTTTGTTGTTTGTAACATATACCCTTTGTAAACACTGTTAATTGAATTATATCTTAGACCTGTTTATGCCCCTCCATTAAACCCTCAGCTGGTTTAAAACCCAACTCCTTCAAGTCTTAATGGACTTACAGCAGCTTTAGCATGAAGGCCAGAGGGGGTATTACACTTGAATCAATGGAAGGTGAAGTGCAGTGTAGAGTGTGTTCCATAACAGCATTCACACAGAGATCTTTCATTTCTGTTCTGACTTATTTCAATGTATGATGTGTTCTGTTGTTTTATGAACCCATGTGTCTGTAAGTGTGTATAAATTCCACCATGCATGTAGTTAATATGTACTTAACCGGTTTTGTGTTTGTGTCCTATACAGTACACAGTGTGGATGGCTCTCTGGGTGGCCTGGAATGTCTTCATCATTTGTTACTACCTGGATGTGGGAGACTTGACCAAGGTAGGCCCTATTCTCTCTGACTCACAAGTCAACTACACTACAGGTCAACTACACTCAGGTCAACTACACTACAGGTCAAGTATAGGTCAACTACAGGTCAACTATACTACAGGTCAACTATACTACAGGTCAACTACACTACAGGTCAACTACACTACAGGTCAAGTATAGGTCAACTACAGGTCAACTATACTACAGGTCAACTACACTACAGGTCAACTACACTATAGGTCAAGTATAGGTCAACTAAAGGTCAACTATACTAAAGGTCAACTATACTACAGGTCAACTATACTACAGGTCAACTATACTACAGGGCAACTATACTACAGGTCAACTATACTACAGGTCAACTATACTACAGGGCAACTATACTACAGGTCAACTATACTACAGGTCAACTATACTACAGGGCAACTATACTACAGGTCAACTATACTACAGGTCAACTACACTACAGGGCAATTTCACTACAGGTCAACTACAGGTCAACTAAAGGTCAACTATACTACAGGTCAACTATACTACAGGTCAACTATACTACAGGTCAACTATACTACAGGTCAACTACACTACAGGGCAATTTCACTACAGGTCAACTACACTACAGGTCAAGTATAGGTCCACTAAAGGTCAACTACACTACCGGGCAACTACACTACAGGTCAACTACACTACAGGTCAACTACACTACAGGGCAACTACACTACAGGGCAACTACACTACAGGTCAACTACACTACAGGTCAAGTATAGGTCCACTAAAGGTCAACTACACTACCGGGCAACTACACTACAGGGCAACTACACTACAGGTCAACTACACTACAGGGCAACTACACTACAGGGCAACTACACTACAGGTCAACTACACTACAGGGCAACTACAAGGCTTCTACCTCTATTTTGGAGCTCCCATGACTTGTGTGTATCTTCCACCATTTTGAGATACGGTATGTCTATATATTTATGTGACATTGAATAAAACACGTGGTCATCCTAGGGAGGTGGGAGCCAGGTGGTGGAAAACATATTCCAAGATTCTCAGTGTCAGGGTTCACAGAGTAGAGGGCTCAGGAAGATGCCCCGCTACCACATACACACACCCTGACAGGTCTCCTGAGTCTCTGTTTCCGTGCGTTTGGGATTATGGTCATTTCCCTTTCTACACCCAGTTTGAGAAGTGTGATCTGAGTGCTGAGACTGTTTGATCATATCTGAATTGTGTGTTAGAGAGAGAGAGAGAGAGAGAGAGAGACTGCAGTTAACTGCTCATTCTGTTTTCATGCTGCCATGTGTTAGGCTGATACTAGCCTGCTATATTTGCCCCAGTTCTCATGACACTGTCCCACCCATGTCCAGGGTTAACCCCGGGTGTCCTATCTGTCTCATGTGAAGTAACAGTCAGGCTACAAGGGGTTAAATCCGCTCCTCATCCAATAAGAGGGCTAACACCAAAAACACTCTGTCACATACTAATATACCTACTCCCAATCTTATGGCCTATGGACAGTGTGTGTGTGCATGAGTGTGTCTCGGGAAATGTGTCTTTGTCTGGTATACCCAAATATTTAGCACGCACGCACGCACGCACACACACACACACACACACACACACACACACAGACACACACAGACATACACACACACACACACACACTATGACTGGACTTTGCACCATAATGGGGTTTCTCCATATCTCCACTGCTCTCCCAGGGTGTTTTTAGGAGATTAGTTGTTCATCTGGACAAAAGGTACAGTATGTGTGTGCTGTCACCTCCACATCCATCACTTCAGCCTTTACTCTTCCCCCTCCTGACTCCTCTTCTCTCCCCTCTGTCCACTTCTATTTTACTCTCTCCATCTATTCTCTTTGTCCTTGTCTCATTCAGCCTACATTTGTCCTCCTCCACGCTCTTCCCATTCTATCCCCTCCCTCCTTTTCTCTCTCCCTTCTTTCCTGTCGCACCCTGGCCTGACCCCTCCTCCTCCACTCCTCTCCTTTGTCCATTGCCTCCCTGTCCTCTGTTGATCAGCTCTCTGTCTCTTCGTCACACCCAGATGGACTCACTCAGTGATGGGGATCTACATTGATCTGTGAGAAAATGAATATTCATGGTCAAAATAGTTGGATCTGTGGTTGTTTGGGGACAGAGGTGTGTGTGTGTGTGTGTGTGTGTGTGTGTGTGTGTGTGTGTGTGTGTGTGTGTGTGTGTGTGTGTGTGTATGTGCGTGTGGTGGGCCCCAGCTCAGCCTGTTCTCGGCTCGTATAATGAGGCATGTAGAGACCAGCTGCTTAGGGCTGGGCTGCAACACAACAGATGGAGCCAGCCTGCCCTCCCAACACTGAATATATTGGCCAGGAGGGTAGACAGCTAATGGACAACACACACACTGAATCTTATTCTGGCCCGAACCAAATCCGCTATGCACCTACGTACACACACACCTCCTGACTCATTCAAACCCTGTAACGATAGTACATACACACACACACACCCCAACAGTGATCCCTCCCTGTGAATTAACCTTGGATCTAGTCACGTGGAGGGTTGATTTGTGCCTTAGGGTCTGTGAGTGAATAACAATGACAGTGTTGAAAGGGAGCTTCTCAGTTAGACCTTCTGACTGCGGGGCAGCTGTGGGGTTAGATTGCTGTATTGGGGTATTGATTGACGTTTGTGTGTTTGTGTAGGTCCATGTGTATGTTTGTCTATTTACAAATGTTTGTCTGTGTATATTTTGTTACATGTTAATGTGTGTATTCAACCTCTTGTTACAGGACAGTGACCTGCTGACGTTTAACATCTCGGCTCACCACTCGTGGTGGAGGGAACACGGTCCAGGGTGTGTGAGGAGAGAGATGACCCAGCCAGGGGTGGGGACCGTGGACAGCCAGTCCTACATCTCTGTCATGGGCTGTCTCATGGAGTACCAGTACATAGAGGTCCTACACAGTGGAACACAGATCCTCATCGCTGTGAGTATTGGTGTTATACCTTTATACACACACACAGACAACATCACCGGTCGTGTCTCTCACGGTGGAAGCCTAGTCACTGTGATTGTAGTGGCCCCTGTGCTTGGGTTATTGGGGTAGAGATATTGGAGAGTGGATCAGGAGAAAGAGATCTGTTCTCTATAGACTCCGTTGTTATTAGTTTGTCTCTCTCTCCCTCCCTCATCCCTGTCTTGCTCTTTCCCTCCCTCGCCACTGTCGTGCTCTCTCTCTCTCGACCCCTGTCGTGCTCTCTCTCTCTCGGCCCCTGTCATGCTCTCTCTCCCTCCCTCCCTCGGCCTCTCGTGCTCTTTCCCTCCCTCGCCCCTGTCGTGCTCTCTCTCTCTCGGCCCCTGTCGTGCTCTCTCTCTCTGCCTCCCTCGGCCCCTGTCCTGCTCTCTCTCTCCCTCTCTCGGCCTATCGTGCTCTCTCTCTCCCTCCCTCGGCCCCTGTCGTGCTCTCTCTCTCCCTCCCGCGGATCCTGTCGTGCTCTCTCTCTCTCCCTCTCTCCCTCCGTCTCTCTCTCCCTCTCTCTCTCTCTCTCTCTCTCTCTCTCTCTCTCTCTCTCTCTCTCTCTCTCTCTCTCTCTCTCTCTCTCTTCCTCCCTCCCTCGGCCCCTGTCGTGCTCTCTCTCTCCCTCTCTCGGCCTATCGTGCTCTCTCTCTCCCTCCCTCGGCCCCTGTCGTGATCTCTCTCTCTCCCTCCCGCGGACCGTGTCGTGCTCGCTCTCTCTCCCTCCCTCGGCCTCTCGTGCTCTCTCTCTCCCTCACTCGGGCTCTCGTGCTCTCTCTCTCCCTCACTTGGCCCCTGTCGTGCTCTCTCTCTCTCTCCCTCCCTCGGCCCCTGTCGTGCTCCCTCTCTCTCCCTCCCTCTGCCCCTGTCGTGCTCCCTCTCTATCCCTCCCTCGGACCCTGTCATGCTCCCTCTCTCGCCCTCCCTCGGCCCCTGTCGTGTTCTCTCTCCCTCCCTCCCTCAGCCCCTGTCGTGCTCCCTCTCTCCCTCCCTCTGCCCCTCTTGTGCTCTCTCTCCCTCCCTTCCTCGGCCTCTCGTGCTCTTTCCCTCCCTTGTCCCTGTCTTGCTTTCCCTCCCTCGCCCTTGTCGTGCTCTCTCTCTCTCTCGGCCCCTGTCGGGCTCTCTCTCTCTGCCTCCCTCGGCCCCTGTCGTGCTCTCTCTCTCTCTCTCTCTCGGCCTATCGTGCTCTCTCTCTCCCTCTCTCGGCCTATCGTGCTCTCTCTCTCCCTCCCTCGGCCCCTGTCGTGCTCTGTCTCTCTCCCTCCCGCGGACCCTGTCGTGCTCTCTCTCGCTCCCTCACTCTGCCCTTGTCGTGCTCCTTCTCTCTCCCTCCCTCTGCCCCTGTCGTGCTCTCTCTCTCTCCCTCCCTCGAAACCCTGTCGTTCTCTCTCTCTCTCCCTCCCTCGTACCCTGTCGTGCTCTCTCTCTCCCTCTCTCGGACCCTGTCGTGCTCCTTCTCTCTCCCTCCCTCAAACCCTGTCGTGCTCTCTCTCTCTCCCTCCCTCGACCCCTGTCGTGCTCTCTCTCTCTCCCTCCCTCGACCCCTGTCGTGCTCTCTCTCTCCCTCTCTTCCTCCCTCCCTTTCTCCCTCTCTCCCTCGACCCCTGTCGTGCTCTCTCTCTCCCTCCCTCGGACCCTGTCATGCTCTTTCCCTCCCTCGCCCCTGTCGTGCTCTCTCTCTCTCCCTCCCTCGGCCCCTGTCGTGCTCTCTCTCTCCCTCTCTCGGCCTCTCGTGCGCTCTCTCTCTCCCTCCCTCCCTCGGCCCCTGTCGTGCTCACTCTCTTTCTCCCTCGTGCTCTCTCTCTCCCTCTCTCGGCCTCTCGTGCTCGCTCTCTCCCTCCCTCGGACGCTGTCGTGCTCTCTCTCTCCTTCCCTCCCTCGGCCCCAGTCGTGCTCTCTCTTTCTTTCTCCCTCGTGCTCTCTCTCCCTCTCTCGGCCTCTCTTCCTCACTTGGACGCTATCGTGCTCTCTCTTTCCCTCTCTCGGCCCCTCTCATGCGCTCTCTCTCTCAAGCAATATCATCAACCACCCTGTTGAACAGACACAAGCACACAACACACAACACACACACACACACGGATGGAGATTTGTAGCTCCCTGTATGATTATAACCCAGTGGCAGAGCAGTGATTCATGTCCTGGGCCGATACCTCCATCAACTAGGATATCATCTCTGAGATAGAGGCATGCCAGGTTCTGTTTTAGGTGACTGTGAAGCCTTGCTATAGCAAGACAGGGCAGAGATACAGATATCCTTAAACTGTCCAATAGCAGGGACACTTGTAAGTGAATGTATTCTACTATAATACAATCTGCTGTGCAACTTACAGCCCGTCCAGTAGATGATTTAGTAACTCTGACCTTTCTATGAATGACAGCGACCCTTGAACGATGGGCCCTACCCTGCCTAGTGAATCATGCTGCTCAGTGGGACTGCTGTGTAGGGGTGTAGAAATCCCCATCGTCTGAGGACGGGTCACTATTTAATATATATATATAATAATAAACTACATTTATCAATCTGTCTCCAATATTATGTAAGTAAATGCAACAGGCACTGTCTCTAGAGGATCTGGTCAAGGTACCAAGCCTCTCATCACCATGTAGTATGGTTATAATGAACATTTGTCTAACTTGCATCTTATGCAAATAGCTAATCCTGGCAACCAATGTTCTAGCATTCATTTATTGAGGCAAGCAGATCAGAGATGTCAAGGTGGTATCCAAGCACATGTAGTGTATATGACAACTACCAATAGACCTGCTAAATGATGAACGTATAGTCAATCAAAGAACTACTCTGTAAAACTAGGAATGCATTTACTCAATTCAACTAATATAATTAGTCATGAAAGTATTAACGCTCAAACAATTCCATTGTACATGAACCATATGCTACATTCCAGACTACTCAGAGTAAATGACTATCACCAATAGGCTAAGACTTAACGTGGTGACGCGTCTTCAGTTCAGAATCATCTCGAAGAGAAAAAACGATGTGTCTGATACACACGGTAGCTTGGTAACAAGTTCTCAAAGTATGAACAAATTCGAAAGTCGATTTCACGTTTTCATCTGTCTTCATGCCTCCAACGGTGTCTATGAGAAGGTCCCACCCTGGAGAAAGCCACATATATGGTGTGTTTGACCTATGTGATAGCTCACAGATGGTCAGCCATCCAAACAATTCATAAATCGTGAGTATCTCATTCTCTCATTCTTCCACTACTCTTGTGTGTGGGAATGTAGTGTAGAGGGGTTTAGGACACTCTCAATCACTCACACACACGCGCATGCGCACAGTCATGTTTTCACAGGCCCTCTAGAGGGGAGATTAGCCATGATTACATAAATAGGTAGAGGTGCTCATGGTTCCCACCCCAGGCACTATCCCATTCACACTGCCCCATCGACAATCAAGGTAGAATTTGCACTCCAATACAGGTATAGGATCAGATTACCATCCCTCCCCCAATCCAAATCTTAACCATTAGGGCGGTGACCCTGTATGAATGTTTAGGGGTAACTTCTACTTAATCCTCCACCCCACTAAAGCTCCTTGGGAAAATACATCAGTGTAGAGTCCTGTGGCTGTGTTCTGAAATGATGTACTACTCCTTACCTCAGGCTATAACACATGAAGAAGGATTAGACAATGATGTCATAAGGCTATATTTGCTCTGGGAGACAAATAGAACAACTTTCAATGAAACGTTTGAAATGGTTGACTCCAACAGCCTCCTTTCTTTAATGACAGAAACTCTGTCTAATCCTTCTTTATCTCATGCTGGACCTCAGGCTTTGGTTCTACCATTCACCACCCGAATCCCCCCCACCCACGCTATGTACTAAGATGGTATTGTCCTCCAGGCATTCTATCCTGTCACCGTGGGAACAGCTCTCTCTGGGAGAGGGAGATTGAGTCTATAAAATCTCCCTGAGTTGTTTTGGTTTTCCTCTCTTTCCTTGATTGTTAAAGAGGAGGGAAGTGAGGGAGAGGAGAGGGAGGGGTGTTTCCCTTTGTCTTTGTGTGGCCTGTACAAGGTCACCCTGGAAAGCCCATTAAATATTTAGCCTGGGAGGAGAATGGTTCATTATGATGAATCATTTGAGTACTGACCAATACTGGAGGCAGTTAGTGCTGTTGTCCTACCAGTTACATTCTTCATGTTTTTGATGTGACTGGAGGAGGTGAAGAGGGGAGGATACTGTACAGAAAGAGAGGAAGATGTATATCTTTCATCGTCATCTCTCTCTCTTTCTCTCTCTGGGGTTCCTATAGATGATCAATACTTCCAATATCAACTGATTTTATTGTCATTGCCAGTCAGCATAACATTTTTGTTCATCACCACAGGCTCCCTCTCTCCTCTACCCCAGAGCATCTCTTCTCTCTTTCTCTCCTTCTGTTTTTCTCTCCTCCTGCTGTCCTCCCCCTGTCTCCATACATCATGTGTTACATAAACAATGTATATGAGAAGATAACTTTCCTCCAGAGATGGGAGAGAAAAGGTCAGGGTAGTTAGGAGAGAGAGTGAGGGAAGGAGGGAGAGAGAGAGAAAAAAAGGGACACAATTTTTTCTCGCTCTCTGAGGGAACATGTAGAATAGGGTAGGATTTTGTGTGAGTACGTGTCATTTTTATAAAGCTAATACAAATGTATTGATATAAGACTGTGGTGGTCTATCACCCTGGTAGTGTGGGACTAATGTGGAACAAAGGAATACTGGAATAGTGTGTGTCAGTTTACACTGGTTATAAACACCCCATCTCTTACATGACCAGTATACAGCACCAAAGAGTTGTCACACACTCCCTCCCTCTCACGATTTATACACGCACGCACGCACACGCATGCACACACACACAAGTATTATGATCCTAATATAAGTGTAGTCTGCTACCCTTAGGCCCTGCTGAGCTGTGTGTGTGTGTGTGTGTGTGTGTGTGTGTGTGTGTGTGTGTGTGTGTGTGTGTGTGTGTGTGTGTGTGTGTGTGTGTGTGTGTGTGTGTGTGTGTGTGTGGTGTTCCTTGGCTTTCTGTTCCCACCTTAACACTGGTTGGTTGATGTTTCAAGTGATGGAAACCTACCCCCTTTTCTCCTTCTCTATCCCTGTGTGGCTGATTGATGAATGGTTGTCACTGGATGATTGAGGGGTCCACACGAGAGGCCCGCGATGGAGTGACCCCTATGATTACTGCTCTAGGCTGCGTGCACAGGTATGCAGGTGTGCGTGTGTGTGAGAGGCCCTTAACTCTGTAGATGTCTACAGTAAACAGCCAGCTGTATGAAGGAGTGATATAGTGAGACCAGCTGTTGGGAGTGTGTCTGTGTGACAGCTGTATCTGGAGGCCTGTGTTTGCATCCTGCACTGAGACACTCTGCTGTTGTGTGTGTTATGCTACTGGTGTTAGGCGTGTGTCCCTTTTATGTAGGAGAGACTATCAAATAAAGAAGCTTTCAACCACTAATGAAATGCCCATGTGAAATGTTAGCTACTGTTCAGCAGGAGTGTAGCTTGTGAAGCTTGTTCCACCACGTTGAAGCAGTAATACACTGTTGATAACACATGCTGCATTAAAAGTCAGTATAAATCAGTATTAAAACATGTATACATCTGTTTAGTCTAGCTGGCTAAAGCGAGAGAGGAATAGAAAAAGGGATGAAGGGAAATGGGGGAAGGAGGAGAGAGAAGAGAGGGAAAGATTGGAGGGAAAGAGGGGAAAGTAGGATAGATCATTTTGTCTGTAGCTGGGCTTTGGAGAGTCAGTGACACGTTATTCAGATAGCATAATAAAAACACGACTGCCTCATATTAAACCCCAAAGAGTCTCAACAGAGAGCTTTACTTGTTCATCTATTTTTAGGGGAACAGAGGATTTTTCACCCCAAAAAGGATTAGTTAAACCTCCCAGAGAGGCCGTGGGTGGTGGGGAGGGAGGGACAGAAGGGTATAGAGAGAGAGGCCGTGGGTGGTGGGGAGGGAGGGACAGAAGGGTATAGAGAGAGAGGCCGTGGGTGGTGGGGAGGGAGGGAGGGACAGAAGGGTATAGAGAGAGGCCGTGGGTGGTGGGGAGGGAGGGACAGAAGGGTATAGAGAGAGAGGCCGTGGGTGGTGGGGAGGGAGGGACAGAAGGGTATAGAGAGAGAGGCCGTGGGTGGTGGGGAGGGAGGGACAGAAGGGTATAGAGAGAGAGAGATGTGGTACGTTTGGACCCAGGTGCAGATAAGAGACCAGATGACGAATCAGTGGTTAAGGATAAACATAATACTTTACTGAGAAACGGTAGCCGCAGGATCACAGTACACTGGAAAGGCTCAAACTCACTCAGGAAACAAATGCACACGGTAAACAATTCAAGCTTCTGCAAAGAACAACAGAAAACACCTCTTTTAACAGGGACACAATCATGAAATAAGGCCGGGTGGCCATCCACAAGTTGAGGGCGCGGAGGAGCAAGTGTGGGTGGAGAGAATGGACTGGTCCTTAGCTTGAGACAGGAGACATGAAAGGATTGACAGACCCTCATGAACCTGGGACGCTGGAGACGAAAGATGACTGGGTTGATGCGCGAGACCACCTTTTTAAGGGAAGATCACAGGTGGACAGCCACACCCGTTGACCCTGGTCGGAGGAGCCGAAAAGGTCTTCGGTGCCGGTTTGCCTGATGTTGGTGTCAGGCAGAGGAGCGGAGCAAGGAGGATCGCGCTCTGATCTAGGTGCGGCAACATCGTCGAATGAACGCCTTGGCTGATGGCACCCCTGCTTCGGCTTCTTGTTCAGAAAATGGGGGGCAACCCAAACTGACACTCAAACGGCGACAATCCAATGGATGAGTTCGGCAGTGTGTTATGAACATACTCTGCCCAGATGAGGAACTTGCTTCAGTTGCTGGCCTGAGTGGAGACAAAGCAGCAGAGAAACTTCTCCAGCTCTTGGTTGGCCCGCTCAATTTGCCCATTCGACTAAGGTTGGAACCCCTGGGAGACACTCACCGATGCCCCCAGCAGGGAACAGAATACCGTGTGACGAACTGGGTTCCACGATCTGAGACAATGTCCTGGGGAAGTCTGTGTAGTCAAAAGACATGGATAATCATGAGCTCAGCAGTCTCCTTAGCTGAAGGCAACTTGTGTAAGACGATGAAATGGACTTCCTTCGAGAACCGATCGACGACCACCAGGATAGTGGTAAGTCCTTGAGATGGAGGTAAAATCAACAGACAGGTGAGACCAGTTCCTCCTGGGGATGGGCAGAGGTTGGAGCAACCCAGCCAGTTGCTGATGTGAAGTCTTGCTTTAGGGACAGATGGAACAGGCCGCAACAAGGATCTCACATCCTCCATCATGTTGGGACACCAGAATTTCCACCTCAGGAACACCAATGTCCGATTAACTCCTGGTTGCCCAGTTAATTTAGAGGAGTGTTCCCATTGTAGTACTCGGGACATGGGCTGATTGCATTCTTGAATGGAAACTAAACTCTTATGGTCCATCCAGATCACGAAAGGATGAGGTGCTCCCTCCAACCAGTGTCTCCATCCCTCAAGAGCCCACTTAACTGCCAGGAGCTCCCGGTTTCCTACATCGTAGTTGTGTTCCGCTGGTGTTAACTGCTTGGAGAGAATTGTGCATGGGTGCAGTTTCTTGTCCTCCTCGTTCCACTGTGAAAGGACCGCCCCTGCTCCAGTGTCCATCTCCACCACAAAGGGACAAGTTGGATCAAGATGAACGAGGATGGGTCCAGAGGTGAAAAGTCCCTTGAGCTCCATGAATGCCCTGTCAGCCTCGGGGGTCCAGCAAAAATGGGTCTGGGACTTGCGGGATACGACGGTGAGAGGCGCTGCCACTGCACCAAAGCCACTGCACCAAAGGGTAACGGCAGTGTGGGAACAACAGCCAACATCTTTCAGATCCACCCAGTATCCTTCACTGCCGACCTACGACAACTCTTCGACCACCCAGTCAGCGGACGAGAAGCGGCCAGCCGACTGTTCAACCTCCGCCAAGGGGCCAGACCAATGGCGGACTTCGCCATTGAGTTCCGCACCCTCGCAGCCGAGAGTGGGTGGAATACGGAGGCACTGGTTACCGCTTTCCACCAGGGTCTGTCTAACTCCATCAAAGATGAACTGGCCGCTCTGGAACTAGGAGAGGACCTCGAGTCCCTGATAACACTGGCAATCAGGCTTGACAACCGCATCCGGTAACGGGTGAGACGGGGCCATTTTGACACCACTCCAGCATTCCAGTTTTCTGAGCACCCTGAGCCCTCTGAGCCCAGCATAGAGAATCCCATGCAGCTGGGTCGCACATGTCTGAGCCCATAGGGGCGTTACAGGCACATGCGCAAAGGCTGATGCCTCTACGGCGGAGGTCTTGGCCATCCCCGTGCTACCTGCCCAGAGCTGACGGGAAACACCAGGGCTCACCAGGACAGGGGGAGACCCTAACAAGCTGTGCAGTTACCTCCCAGGTACCCAGTCACCGTCTGTTACTACCTTTAACCCTTTACTGGGACAACCATCAGCACCAGATTCAAGCCTTTGTGGACTCCGGGGCCGCGGATCCTTTCATTGATCAAGACTTCGCCAGAGAGTTACAGATCCCCTGCGTGAAATGTCCCATCCCTCTGCAGATTCAAGCCCTCGATGGACGCCCCATTGGCTCCTGTCAGGTGGAATATCAGATCAAGCCCATGTTACTGCAGGTTGGGGTGAACCACTCTGAGACTCTTAGTTTTCTGTTGATCACTGCGCACTGTACCCCTGGCTAGCGCTACATAACCCACTAGTTTCCTGGTCCATGGGGACACCTACTAGACTGGGTAAGGACTGCCAGACTAAATGTCTAAGACCTCCACCAAGAGTCTCGCCGTGTCCTCCTGCATCCCTTGAAGACCAAGACTTTCCGCTCTCCCTCCCGAATACTTCGACCTCCGGGAGGACTTCAGTGAGAGGCGTCCTTATGACTCGTCGTCCTTATGACTGTGCCATAGAACTCCTACCCGGCGCCACACCTCCCCGGCCACACAACCCCTGAAGCAACAGTCATGGACAATTACATCCGGGAGTCGCTGGAGGCAGGTTTCATTCGCCCCTCTACAACGCCTCCGCAACATTTACAATCTGGTGAGAATCAGGGAGGGAGATGAGTGGAAGACTGCCTTTAACACACCTAGTGGCCACTATGAGTATTTAGTCATGCCCTTCGGATTATCGAACTCACCGGCAGTCTTTCAAGCTTTGGTCAATGACACCCTGAGGGATATGTTGAATCGGTTCATCTTTGTTTACCTCAACAACATCCTGATCTTCTCCAAGACCCTTCCGGAACACATACTGCACGTCCGCCTAGTCCTGAGAACACTCCTGCAGAGTCTACTATATGTCACATTCATTAAATAACAAGACACACCAGGGTCCAATAAAAGTCTGTAGTGCGATCTCTGCCACCCTCTGGTGCCAGGAGGAACCATGACAGAGAGAGAGGGAGAGAGAGCACAAATACAAATTCCATCTAGACACCGTCTAGACACAAAAAAACTATAGATACCTCGGCCTAAACATCAGCGCCAAAGGTAACTTTCAAAAAGCTGTGAACGATCTGAGTGACAAGGCAAGAAGGGCCTTCTATGCCATCAAAGGGAACATAAAATATGACATGTACAACATAAAACACCCAATAATACATGCAGAGCACAGTTAGGCCGATACACGCTAATGATCAAAATCCAGAAAAGAGACGTTAAATTCTACAACCGCTTAAAAGGAAGTTCAAACCTTCCATAACACAGCCATCACCTACAGAGAGATTAACCTGGAGAAAAGTCCCCTAAGCAAGTTGGTCCTAGGCCTCTGTTCACAAACAGAGCCACAGGACAGGACAGGACAGAGAGAGAGAAAATATATATCCGTGTGGGTAAAAGGGATCACATTGAATACCTAGGTGTCTGGCTAGACTGTAAATTCTCCTTTCAGACTCACATTAAGCATCTCCAATCCAAAGTTAAATCTAGAATTGGCTTCCTATTTCGCAACAAAGCCTCATTCACGCACGCTGCCAAACATCATAAAACGGACTATCCTACCGATCCTTGACTTCGGCGATGTCATTTACAAAATAGCCTCCAACACACTACTCAGCAAATTGGAGGCAGTCTATCACAGTGCCATCCGTTTTGTCACCAAAGCCACATATATTACCCACCACTGCGACCTGTATGCTCTATTTTGGCTGGTCCTCGCAAAATATTAGTTGCCAAACCCACTGGCTCCAGGTCATCTATCAGTCTTTGCTAGGTAAAGCCCCACCTTATCTCAGCTCACTGGTCACCATAGCAACACCCACCCGTAGCACGCGCTCCAGCAGGTATATTTCACTGGTCTTCCCCAAAGCCAACACCTACTTTGGCTGCCTTTTTTTCCAGTTCTCTGCTACCAATGACTGGAACGAATTGATAAAATTACTGAATTGGAGACTTATATCTCCCTCACTAACTTTAAGCGTCAGCTGTCAGAGCAGCTTACCGATCTGTAAATAGCCCATCCAACCAACTACCTACCTCATCCCCATATTTGTTTTTGTTTTTCTGCTCTTTGCACACCAGTATTTCTACTTGCACATCCTCATCTGTACATATATCACTCCAGTGTTAATTGCTAAATTGTAATTACTTCGCCACTATTGGCCTATTCATTGCCTTATCTCCTTACTTCATTTGCACACACTGTATATACATTTTTCTATTGTGTTATTGACTGTACGTTTGTTAATCCCATGTGTAACGCTGTGTTGTTTTTGTCGCACTGCTTTGCTTTATCTTGGCCAGGTCGCAGTTGTAAATGAGAACTTGTTCTCAACTGGCCTCCCTGGTTAAATAAAGGTGAAATTAAATTAAATTAAAAGAAAAATGTTGGTAGAACTCTGTGTGTGCATGCATGTGTGAGTTTGTGTTAAACGTGTTTTGTGTTATCTTTGGATACAGCCCCCTCTACCCGGCCCCCTCTGCCCCTGCGTGTGCGTGTGTGTGTGTGTGTGTGTGTGTGTGTGCGCGTGCGTGCGTGCGTGCAGGTGTGTTTAATGACAGGCAGAATATGATGAGATAGGGGCTGCAGGGACCACATCCACCTGTTCTTTTCCAGTCCATACACACATACACATACACACACATACACATGCACGCACGCACGCGCACACACATACACACACACACACATTCACACACACACACACACATATGCACGCACGCACACACACACACACACACACACACACACACACACACACACACACACACACACACACACACACACACACACACACACACACACACACACACACACACACACGCACACATATCTCTCTCTCTGTATCTCTCTGTCTCTATCTCTGTATCTCTCTCTGGAATTGGTTCACTGTGGCGCTGCTGGTTTCTATCTTGCTGTCATCTACCATTACAAGTGCAAGTGTTGTTAGCTTAATTCCATTCCAATTGAATCCGGTCTTGTAAAAAGGCTCACACACAATGTCCAGTCCATTTCTGCCAGTGTATGACCATAGGGCTGAAAACCTGTAAAGCCTTAACTGTGTATTTACAATATATTCTGATTGTTTCCTTTTTTTAGCTACCACTGTGAGCATTACTCATCAGGTCTGAATCCAATGTTCCTCGCCTGACCAGGAGTACTCCTCTTTTTGGTTGCAAATTGGTCTCTAGTTCAATTCTCTTCTTTCGTTCTTTCTTTCTTTCTTTCTTTCTTTCTTTCTTTCTTTCTCTAGCTCTCTCTCTCTTTCTCTTTCTCTTTCTCTCTCTCTCTCTCTCTCTCTCGCTCTCATTGTGATAGATAGATCTACATGAATTCCCTTTACTAAAGAATACTTAAGGGCTTTTCTCCTAGGACAGTGAGCCAGATCAATAGTGTGTTAATTAGCAAGCCGATCGATGTAAATCCCCATTCTATCTCTCTCTCTCTCACACACACACACACACACACACACACACACACACACACACACACACACACACACACACACACACACACACACACACACACACACACACACACACACACACACACACACACACACACACACACACACACACACACACACACACACACACACACACACTCAGTTACACACACACACACACACAGTCACACACTCAGTTACACAGACTCACACACACACAAAGGACTGACTGGAACAGAATAGTTGCCAAAGTAAAATAATAGAAAGAAAGACAATAGGTGTTACTGGACTGAGCTCTTTGATGGTTGCCTGACGACTCAAACTGAGTTCTTCCGCTGCTCTATGTTCGCTACATACTTCAGTCTGAGGGTGTTTTCACATATAGCCCCCTTTATTAGCTAAATAGCTCAGTTCTCTTTGTATTCACACTGCCCTTGCCTTTTTCCAGTCCATTTCAACTATTTTGTGGTCTGAGTCCTCTTTGCATTCACATTGCTATGTTTAGAAAGTAACCAAGATCTTTTTTCTACATTCACTCAATGCACTCTGGGTTTTAATAAAGTGCAGGACAAGCCATTCCATCAGAACATGTTATCGGACAGCTAGATATACCTAGTTACATTTTGGAAGCTAATAGATTGCATTTAGTTATAAGAAGAGCCATAATAATTGTAATTAGAAGATAATATTAAGATTTAAATATAATTGGTAACATAAAAATAGTAGAAGAATAACTTCAGATTAAATAATGCTGTAATTGAAAATGTACACACCCAATGTAGTCTACTGCCCCTTTAAAAGCTAGAATTGATTATGTACCCTATGGTGTGATTCTCACCAAATATGTTGTCTTCTCACGCTATTCAAACCCCACAATCAATAAACAGCTTATGAAGCTCTCTTAGCCTATAGGTCACATATTGCAAACAAATAATCTTGAACTAAAACCACAGATATTTTGGCATTTCTGTGCACCCTTGACAATCGCTAATAAATATCCAGGAACAGCGCATGTTTTTTCCTTGAATCTGCACATCATCATCATCTCTCTTTTGTGTCAGGCACCAATGTGAGGGGTTATGGCAGGAGAAACGGTGTTTCAGTAGTCTAGTGTGTGGTGCAGGAATAATGACAAGCAAATCCGGGGAGCTTTGTGTTCACGTTGTCCTATAAAAGGGAACCAGACCGCGAAGTTCAAGCGAACCGAACTCAGACCACTTCTTCAGATGGTCTCAGTTCAGTTCGCTTAAGGGGCTCTTTTGAGGGGTCTGAGTTCCTTTGGAGTGTTCACATTGCACAAAAAATGAAGCGAAACACACTGAGTTCATAACAATTGGCAGAAAGGGGACAGGTGTGAAAACACTCTGAGACTGCCAAAAGGAAGGGTATTGTACAAAACAAAGTCATCAGCAGTTGTATCATCTCTAACCAATCAGAGTATCAAAGCCAATGACACATTTTCAAAACGCCACTTTACCCACGAGGAAGAATGATGCCGGAGGAGAGGGCTGCCATTTTACGTGCTCCTAACCAACTGTGCTATTTTGTTCGCTTTTTCGTGTTGTTTGTAACTTATTTTTTAAACTTATTTTGTACATGATGTTGCTGCTACCATCGCTTATGACCGGAAATAACTTCCGGATGTCAGAACAGCGATTACTCACCTCAAACTGGACGAAGATTTTCTCTTTAACGAGTCCAACGCGGAGGATATACTGCTTTCTCGGGAACGGGCCCAAATCCCCATCATTTGCATGAAGATAAGATGGAGAAAGAGGGGGTGGAGGTCGGGCTGCCTTCTGAAAATTTGTTGGCGAGTGAGTTAACCCCCTCTACCATCAGTCCTATTTGCCAACATGCAATCATTGGATAACAAAATGGATGAGCTCCGATCAAGGAAATCCTACCACCGGGACATTAAAACTGTAATATCTTATGTTTCACTGAGTCGTAGCTGAACTACATGGATAACATACAGCTGGTGGGGTTTTCTGTCCATCGGCAAGATAGAACAGCTGCTTCCAGTAAAACAAGGGGTGGTGGTCTGTGTCTATTTGTAAATAACAGCTTGTGCACTAAATCTAATATTAAGGAAGTCCCAAGGTTTTGTTCGCCTGAGGTAGAGTATCTCATGATAAGCTGTAGACCACACTATTTACCAAGAGAGTTTTCATCTATATTTTTCGTAGCCGTCTATTTACCACCACAAACCGATGCTGGCACTAAGACGGCACTTAACGAGCTGTATAGGGCCATAAGCAAACATCATTATACCACCCTGCAACCCACTGCTGGCTTGCTTCTGAAGCTAAGCAGGGTTGGTCCTGGTCAGTCCCTCGATGCAAGACCAGATGCTGCTGGAAGTGGTGTTGGAGGGCCCCCAAAAAATTGTCAAAAAAAATATCCCAATACCCCAGGGCAGTGATTGGGGACATTGCCCTGTGTAGGCTGCCTTCTTTCAGATGGGACGTTAAACGAATGCCCTGACTCTCTGTGGTCACTAAAGATCCCATGTCACTTATCCTAAGAGTAGGAGTGTTGTCCTGGATAAATTCCCAGTCTGGCCCTCATACCATCACAGTCACCTAATCATCCCCAGTTTACAATATTCTCAATACTCTCCCCTGTAACTATTCCCCAGGTTGTTGCTGTAAATGAGCATGTGTTCTCAGTCTACTTACCTGGTAAAATAAGGGTTAAATAAAATTAAATCCAGTGACCGGGGACGTTAATGCAGCGAAACTTAAATCAGTTTTACCTAATTTCTACCAGTATGTTAAATGTGCAACCAGAGGAAAAACAACTCTAGACCACATTTACTCAACACACAGATATACGTACAAAGCTCTCCCTCGCCCTCCATTTGACAAATCTGACCATAACTCTATCCTCCTGATTCCTGCTTACACGCAAAAACTAAAGCAGGACGTACCAGGGTCACTGGCAGGGCTTGCAAACTATTACGGACTAAAAAGGGAAGCAAAGCTGCGAGCTGTCCAGTGACACGAGCCTACCAGACGAGCTAAATAACTTCTATGCTCGATTCAGGCAAACAACACTGAAGCATGCATGAGAGCATTAGCTGTTCCGGACGACTGTGTGATCACGCTCTCCGTAGCCGATGTGAGTAAGACCTTGAAACAGGTCAACATTTGCAAGGCCGCAGGGCCAGACGGATTACCAGGACGTGTACTCCGAGCATGCGCTGACCAACTGGCAAGTGTCTTCACTGACATTTTCACCCTGTCCCTGAGCAAGTCTGTAATACCAACATGTTTCAAGCAGACCACCATAGTCTCAGGGCCGAAGAACACCAAGGTAACCTGCCCAAATGACTACCGACCCGTAGCACTCACGTCTGTAGCCATGAAGTGCTTTGAAAGGCTGGTCATGGCTCACATCAACACTATTATCCCAGAAACCATAGACTGCCCCATCACATCCACGCATGATGCAATCTCTATTGCACCCCACACTGCCCTTTCCCACCTGGACAAAAGGAACACCTACGTGAGAATGCTATTCATTGACTACAGCTCAGCGTTCAACACCATAGTGCCCTCAAAGCTCATCACTAAGCTAAGGACCCTGAGAGAGTGGAGCAGGTTGAGAGCTTCAAGTTCCTTGGTGTCCACATCACCAACAAACTATCATGGTCCAAACACACCAAGACATTCGTGAAGAGGGCACGACAACGCCTATTCCCCCTCAGGAGAATGAAAAGATTTGGCATGGGTCCTCAGATCCTCAAAAGGTTATACAGCTGCACCATCGAGAGCATCCTGACTGGTTGCATCATCGCCTGGTATGGCAACTGCTCGGCCTCCGACGACAAGGCACTACAGAGGGTAATGCGTACGGGTACATCACTGGGGCCATGCTTCCTGCCATCCAGGACCTCTATGCCAGGCGGTGTCAGATTGCCAAGGACTCCAGCCACCCTAGTCATAGACTGTTTTCTCTGCTATCGCACGGCAGGCGGTACCGGAGCGCAAAGTCTAGGTCAAAAAGGTTTCTTAACTTCTTGACGCACGGATCCCTTTAGCTGGATCATTTTCATCAACAACCGCTGAATTGCAGAGCGCCAAATAAAAATAAAAAATCAGTTTTTTTTTAATATTCATGAAATCACAAGGAAATATAGCAAAACACAGCTTAGCTTGTTGTTAATCCACCTGTCGTGTCAGATTTTGAAAATATCCTTTACAGCGAAAGCAATCCAAGCGTTTGTGTGAGTTTATCGATCACTAGAAAAAACATTAAGAACACCTAGCAGCAAAGTAGATTGGTCACGAAAGTCAGAAAAGCAATACAATTAATCACTTACCTTTGATGATCTTCGGATGTTTGCACTCACGAGACTCCCAGTTACACAATAAATGTTCCTTTTGTTCGATAAAGAGTATTTTTATATCAAAAAACCTCCATTTGTTTGGCGCGTTATGTTCAGTATTCCACAGCCTTAGGCAGGTCATCAAGGCTTGACGAAAATTCCAAATAGTATCCGTAAAGTTCGTAGAAACATGTCAAACGTTTTTAATAATCAATCGTCAGGTTGTTTTTTAACATAAACAATTGATAATATTTCAACCGGACTGTAAACTATTCAATACTGGAGAGAAAGAAAATGTCTAGCTACCAGTGTTGCACGCATGAACAAATGGAAGGACATCGGCCATCCACTGACACGATTTGATAAATCTCGCTAATTTTTCAGAATAAAAGCTTGAAACTATGTCTAATGACTGTTCACACCCTGAGGAAGCCACAGGAAAAGTAATCTGGTTGATATCCCTTTAAATGGACGAAAGGCAGGCAATGGAACAGTGATTTTTCAAAATAAGAGTCACTTCCGGGTTGGATTTCCTCAGGTTTTCGCCTGCAAAATCAGTTCTGTTATACTCACAGACAATATTTGGACAGTTTTGGAAACTTTAGAGTGTTTTCTATCCTACTCTGTCAATTACAGTGGGGAGAACAAGTATTGGATACACTGCCGATTTTGCAGGTTTTCCTACTTACAAAGCATGTAGAGGTCTGTAATTTGTATCATAGGTACACTTCAACGGTGAGAGACGGAATCTAAAACAAAAATCCAGAAAATCACATTGTATGATCTTTAAGTTTTGCCAGGCAATTCCACTAGATAGTACAGCCACAAAGTCAAAATTGGCTATATTGTAAAAATTAATGAAAAAAAATATGTATTTAAGGTTAGGGTTAGGCATACGGTTATCAGTATGGCTAAGGTTAGGGTTAGGTTTAAAATCACAAGAAGATAAATTGGAGAAATAGCCTGGATTTGTTACTTTGTGGCTGTGGTAACTAGTGACGACCAAAACTGTTAGATATGCCTATTGCTGAGTGTGGAATCTAATTTTGTCTCTCTCTACCTGGGCTAATATTTGCCGCTTAGAGATTGCCCTTCATTAACGTATGCAAATGTCTGTTTCCCCCAGCTGAGCAGCTGGTCTCACTCTCATACACTCAATTGTGTGTGTGTCCTTCATATCTACGCCGCTGGTCAATGGCAGTGTGTGTGTGTGTGTGTGTGTGTGTGTGTGTGTGTGTGTGTGCGTGTGTGTGTTTGCTTGTGCATGTCAGTGGAGGCTGCTGAGGGGAGGACGGGTCATAATAATGGCTGGAATGGAGTCAATAGAATGGTACCAAACACGTGGTTTCCATTCCAACCATTATTATGAACTGTCCTCCCCTCCCCTCAGCAGCCTCCACTGTCGTGTGTGTCTGTGTGATTACATGCACATGTATCACTGTGAATGTGTTTGTGTGTGTGGGCTGATGTTATCCTGAAAGGATGAATGTGAAATATCATGTGATCTCTAAAAACCTGTTTCCTCTGATAAGCTTTTATAGATGAACAGCAAATGGAACAAATCCTGGCTTTGAACTCATCCACTCTGATCTTTTCTCCTCTCTGCTGTTTTCCATTCTCTGCTGTACGTTTTCCTCGGTCAAGACCCCGGTCCGCCCCTGACAGCACCGCTTTAGATGGGGTCACAGACATACACGTAACACACACACATACCACTTTAGACAGAGCCGAGGGGAACTGTCAGAGGAGTCACTTTCCATTAGAATGCTAATAGAACAGAGACGGCCACAGACAGCAGAGAGGGAGAGCAAGGGAGTGGGAGAGAGGGAAGGGGACGATGAAGAGAGAAGTAAGGAGATACGGGGTGAGGGGCAGAGAGTGAGAGGGAGAGAAGCACGCAGAGAGAGAGCGAGAGACAGAAGGGCTGACTGATTCACAATAGATTGACATAGCGATGCAGATCCAGGAGGTCAGGACTAGCCCTCTCAGGCTTGTCTTATGACTTTAATTAATATTACATACATTTTCCAGAATGATCTCTGTGAACTCCAGAGCTGTATGGGGGACTGGGAGAGGAAGCTGTATAGGGGACTGGGAGAGGAAGCTGTATAGGGGACTGGGAGAGGAAGCTGTATAGGGGACTGGGAGAGGGAGCTGTATAGGGGACTGGGAGAGGAAGCTGTATAGGGGACTGGGAGAGGAAAGCTGTGTGGTGAACTGGGAGAGGAAAGCTATGTGGGAGACTGGGAGAGGGAAGCTGTGTGGGGGACTGGGAGAGGGAAGCTGTGTGGGGGACTGGGAGAGGAAGCTGTGTGGGAGACTGGGAGAGGGAAGCTGTGTGGGGGACTGGGAGAGGGAGCTGTGTGGGGGACTGGGAGAGGGAAGCTGTGTGGGAGACTGGGAGAGGGAAGCTGTGTGGGAGACTGGGAGAGGAAGCTGTGTAGGAGACTGGGAGAGGGAAGCTGTGTGGGGGACTGGGAGAGGAAGCTGTGTGGGAGACTGGGAGAGGGAAGCTGTGTGGGGGACTGGGAGAGGGAGCTGTGTGGGGGACTGGGAGAGGGAAGCTGTGTGGGAGACTGGGAGAGGGAAGCTGTGTGGGAGACTGGGAGAGGGAAGCTGTGTGGGGGACTGGGAGAGGGAAGCTGTGTGGGGGACTGGGAGAGGGAAGCTGTGTGGGGGACTGGGAGAGGAAGCTGTGGGAGACTTTACCCCCCCTACACTATCCCCCCACTGAGACTATATCACCCCCCCTAAACTATCCCCCCACTGAGACTGTATCATCCCCCGTACACTATCCCCGCCACTGAGACTGTATCAGCCCCCTTAAACTAGTCCCTACAAATACTGTATCAACCCCCCTACACTATCCCCCCACTGAGACTGTATCACTGTCCCCCCACTGAGACTGTATCACCCCCCTACACTATCCCCCCACTGAGACTGTATTACCCCCCTACACTATCCCCCCACTGAGACTGTATCAACCCCCCCTACACTATCCCCCCACTGAGACTGTATCACCCCCCTACACTATCCCCCACTGAGACTCTACCACCCCCCTACACTATCCCCCCACTGAGACTGTATCACCCCCCTACCCTATCCCCCCACTGAGACTGTACCACCCCCTACACTATCCCCCCAATGAGACTGTATTACCCCCTACACTATCCCCCCACTGAGACTGTATTACCCCCCTACACTGTCCCCCCACTGAGACTGTATCACCCCCCTACACTATCCCGCCACTGAGACTGTATCACCCCCTACACTATCCCCTCACTGAGACTGTATCACCCCCCTACACTATCCCCCCACTGAGACTGTATTACCCCCTACACTATCCCGCCACTGAGACTGTATCACCCCCTACACTATCCCCTCACTGAGACTGTATCACCCCCCTACACTATCCCCCACTGAGACTGTATCAACCCCCCCTACACTATCCCCCACTGAGACTGTATTACCCCCTACACAATCCCCCCACTGAGACTGTATCAACCCCTCCTACACTATCCCCCACTCAGACTGTATTACCCCCCTACACTATCCCCCCACTGAGACTGTATTACCCCCTACCCTATCCCCCCACTGAGACTGTATCACCCCCCTACACTATCCCCCCACTGAGACTGTATCAACCCCCCTACACTATTCCCCCACTGAGACTCTATCACCCCCCTACACTATCCCCCCACTGAGACTGTATTACCCCCCTACACTATCCCCCCACTGAGACTGTATCAACCCCCCTACACTATCCCCCCACTGAGACTGTATCAACCCCCCTACACTATCCCCCCACTGAGACTGTATCACCCCCCTACACTTTCCCCCCACTGAGACTGTATTACCCCCCTACACTATCCCCCCACTGAGACTGTATTACCCCCCTACACTATCCCCCCACTGAGACTGTATCAACCCCCTACACTATCCCCCCACTGAGACTGTATCACCCCCCTACACTATCCCCCCACTGAGACTGTATTACCCCCTACACTATCCCGCCACTGAGACTGTATCACCCCCTACACTATCCCCTCACTGAGACTGTATCACCCCCCTACACTATCCCCCACTGAGACTGTATCAACCCCCCCTACACTATCCCCCACTGAGACTGTATTACCCCCTACACAATCCCCCCACTGAGACTGTATCAACCCCTCCTACACTATCCCCCACTCAGACTGTATTACCCCCCTACACTATCCCCCCACTGAGACTGTATTACCCCCTACCCTATCCCCCCACTGAGACTGTATCACCCCCCTACACTATCCCCCCACTGAGACTGTATCAACCCCCCTACACTATTCCCCCACTGAGACTCTATCACCCCCTACACTTCCCCCCCACGGAGACTCTATCACCCCCTACACTATCCCCCCACTGAGACTCTATCACCCCCTACACTATCCCCCCACTGAGACTCTATCACCCCCTACACTATCCCCCCACTGAGACTGTATCACCCCCCTACACTTTCCCCCCACTGAGACTGTATTACCCCCCTACACTATCCCCCCACTGAGACTGTATTACCCCCCTACACTATCCCCCCACTGAGACTGTATCAACCCCTACACTATCCCCCACTGAGACTGTATCACCCCCCTACATTATCCCCCCACTCAGACTGTATTACCCCCGCTACACTATCCCCCCACTGAGACTGTATTACCCCCCTACACTATCCCCCCACTGACACTGTATCAACCCCCCCTACACTATCCCCCCACTGACACTGTATCAACCCCCCATACACTATCCCCCCACTCAGACTGTATCAACCCCCTACACTATCCCCCCACTGACACTGTATCACTATCCCTCACTGAGACTGTATCACCCCCCTACACTATCCCCCCACTGACACTGTATCACTATCCCCCACTGAGACTGTATCACCCCCCTACACTATCCCCCACTGAGACTGTACCACCCCCCTACACTATCCCCCCACTGAGACTGTATCAACCCCCCCTACACTATCCCCCCACTGAGACTGTATCACCCCCTACCCTATCCCCCCACTGAGACTGTACCACCCCCTACACTATCCCCCCACTCAGACTGTATTACCCCCCTACACTATCCCCCCACTGAGACTGTATTACCCCCCTACACTATCCCCCCACTGAGACTCTATCACTTTCCCCCCACTGAGACTGTATCACCCCCCCTACACTATCCCGCCACTGAAACTGTATCACCCCCCTACACTATCCCCCCACTGAGACTGTATCAACCCCCCTACACTATCCCCCCACTGAGACTGTATCACCCCCCTACACTATCCCCCACTGAGACTGTATTACCCCCTACACTATCCCCCCACTGAGACTGTATTACCCCCCTACACTATCCCCCCACTGAGACTGTATTACCCCCCTACACTATCCCCCCACTGACACTGTATCAACCCCCCCTACACTATCCCCCCACTGACACTGTATCAACCCCCCATACACTATCCCCCCACTCAGACTGTATCAACCCCCTACACTATCCCCCCACTGACACTGTATCACTATCCCCCACTGAGACTGTATCACCCCCCTACACTATCCCCCCACTGACACTGTATCACTATCCCCCACTGAGACTGTATCACCCCCCTACACTATCCCCCCACTGAGACTGTACCACCCCCCTACACTATCCCCCCACTGAGACTGTATCAACCCCCCCTACACTATCCCCCCACTGAGACTGTATCACCCCCCTACCCTATCCCCCCACTGAGACTGTACCACCCCCTACACTATTCCCCCACTCAGACTGTATTACCCCCCTACACTATCCCCCCACTGAGACTGTATTACCCCCCTACACTATCCCCCCACTGAGACTGTATCAACCCCCTACACTATCCCCCCACTGAGACTGTATCAACCCCCCTACACTATCCCCCCACTGAGACTGTATTACCCCCCTACACTATCCCCCCACTGAGACTGTATCAACCCCCCTACACTATCCCCCCACTGAGACTGTATCAACCCCCTACACTATCCCCCCACTGAGACTCTATCACCCCCTACACTATCCCCCCACTGAGACTGTATTACCCCCATACACTATCCCCCCACTGAGACTGTATCACCCCCCTACCCTATCCCCCCACTGAGACTGTACCACCCCCTACACTATCCCCCCAATCAGACTGTATTACCCCCCTACACTATCCCCCCACTGAGACTGTATTACCCCCCTACACTATCCCCCCACTGAGACTCTATCACTGTCCCCCCACTGAGACTGTATCACCCCCCTACACTATCCCCCACTGAGACTGTACCACCCCCCCTACACTATCCCCCCACTGAGACTGTATCAACCCCCCCTACACTATCCCCCCACTGAGACTGTATTACCCCCCTACACTATCCCCCCACTGAGACTGTATTACCCCCCTACACTATCCCCCCACTGAGACTGTATTACCCCCTACACTATCCCCCACTGAGACTGTATCACCCCCCTACACTATCCCCCCACTGAGACTGTATTACCCCCCTACACTATCCCCCCACTGAGACTGTTTCACCCCCTACACTATCCCCCACTGAGACTGTATCACCTCCCTACACTATCCCCCCACTGAGACTGTATTACCCCCCTACACTATACCCCCACTTAGACTGTATCAACCCCCCCTACACTATCCCCCCACTGAGACTGTATCACCCCCCTACACTATCCCCCCACTGAGACTGTATTACCCCCCTACACTATCCCCCCACTGAGACTGTACCACCCCCTACACTATCCCCCCACTCAGACTGAATTACCCCCCTACACTATCCCCCCACTGAGACTGTATTACCCCCCCTACACTATCCCCCCACGGAGACTCTATCACTGTCCCCCCACTGAGACTGTATTACCCCCCGTACACTATCCCCCCACTGAGACTGTATTACCCCCCTTACACTATCCCCCCACTGAGACTGTATTACCCCCCTTACACTATCCCCTCACTGAGACTGTATTACCCCCCTTACACTATCCCCCCACTGAGACTGTATTACCCCCCTTACACTATCCCCCCACTGAGACTGAATTACCCCCCTTACACTATCCCCCCACTGAGACTGTATCACCCCCCTACACTATCCCCTCACTGAGACTGTATCACCCCCCTACACTATCCCCCCACTGAGACTGTATTACCCCCCTACACTATCCCCCACTGAGACTGTATCAACCCCCCCTACACTTTCCCCCACTGAGACTGTATTACCCCCTACACTATCCCCCCACTTAGACTGTATCAACCCCCCCTACACTATCCCTTACTCATACTGTATTACCCTCCTACACTATCCCCCACTGAGACTGTATCAACCCCCCCTACACTATCCCCCACTGAGACTGTATTACCCCCTACACTATCCCCCCACTGAGACTGTATCACCCCCCTACACTATCCCCCACTGAGACTGTACCACCCCCCTACACTATCCCCCCACTGAGACTGTATCACCCCCCTACCCTATCCCCCCACTGAGACTGTACCACCCCCTACACTATCCCCCCACTCAGACTGTATTACCCCCCTACACTATCCCCCCACTGAGACTGTATTACCCCCCTACACTATCCCCCCACTGAGACTCTATCACTGTCCCCCCACTGAGACTGTATCACCCCCCTACACTATCCCGCCACTGAGACTGTATTACCCCCCTACCCTATCCCCCCCACTGAGACTGTATCACCCCCCAACACTATCCCCCCACTGAGACTGTATCACCCCCATTCACTATCCCCTCACGGAGACTGTATCACCCCCCTACACTATCCCCCCACTGAGACTGTATTACCCCCCTACACTATCCCCCACTGAGACTGTATCAACCCCCCCTACACTATCCCCCACTGAGACTGTATTACCCCCTACACTATCCTCCCACTGAGACTGTATCAACCCCCCCTACACTATCCCCCACTCAGACTGTATAACCCCCCTACACTATCCCCCACTGAGACTGTATCAACCCCCCCTACACTATCCCCCACTGAGACTGTATTACCCCCTACACTATCCCCCCACTGAGACTGTATCAACCCCCCCTACACTATGCCCCACTCAGACTGTATTACCCCCCTACACTATCCCCCCACTGAGACTGTATTACCCCCCTACCCTATCCCCCCACTGAGACTGTATCACCCCCCTACACTATCCCCCCACTGAGACTGTATCAACCCCCCTACACTATCCCCCCACTGAGACTGTATCACCCCCCTACAGTATCCCCCACTGAGACTGTATTACCCCCTACACTATCCCCCCACTGAGACTGTATCACCCCCCTACACTATCCCCCACTGAGACTGTACCACCCCCCTACACTATCCCCCCACTGAGACTGTATCACCCCCCTACCCTATCCCCCCACTGAGACTGTACCACCCCCTACACTATCCCCCCAATGAGACTGTATTACCCCCTACACTATCCCCCCACTGAGACTGTATTTCCCCCCTACACTGTCCCCCCACTGAGACTGTATCACCCCCCTACACTATCCCGCCACTGAGACTGTATCACCCCCTACACTATCCCCTCACTGAGACTGTATCACCCCCTACACTATCCCCCCACTGAGACTGTATCACCCCCCTACACTATCCCCCCACTGAGACTGTATCACCCCCTACACTATCCCCCACTGAGACTGTATCACCCCCCTACACTATCCCCCCACTGAGACTGTATTACCCCCCTACACTATCCCCCCACTGAGACTGTATCACCCCCTACACTATCCCCCACTGAGACTGTATCACCCCCCTACACTATCCCCCCACTGAGACTGTATTACCCCCCTACACTATCCCCCCAATCAGACTGTATTACCCCCCTACACTATCCCCCCACTGAGACTGTATTACCCCCCTACACTATCCCCCCACTGAGACTCTATCACTGTCCCCCCACTGAGACTGTATCACCCCCCTACACTATCCCCCACTGAGACTGTACCACCCCCCCTACACTATCCCCCCACTGAGACTGTATCAACCCCCCCTACACTATCCCCCCACTGAGACTGTATTACCCCCCTACACTATCCCCCCACTGAGACTGTATTACCCCCCTACACTATCCCCCCACTGAGACTGTATTACCCCCTACACTATCCCCCACTGAGACTGTATCACCCCCCTACACTATCCCCCCACTGAGACTGTATTACCCCCCTACACTATCCCCCCACTGAGACTGTTTCACCCCCTACACTATCCCCCACTGAGACTGTATCACCTCCCTACACTATCCCCCCACTGAGACTGTATTACCCCCCTACACTATACCCCCACTTAGACTGTATCAACCCCCCCTACACTATCCCCCCACTGAGACTGTATCACCCCCCTACACTATCCCCCCACTGAGACTGTATTACCCCCCTACACTATCCCCCCACTGAGACTGTACCACCCCCTACACTATCCCCCCACTCAGACTGTATTACCCCCCTACACTATCCCCCCACTGAGACTGTATTACCCCCCCTACACTATCCCCCCACGGAGACTCTATCACTGTCCCCCCACTGAGACTGTATTACCCCCCGTACACTATCCCCCCACTGAGACTGTATTACCCCCCTTACACTATCCCCCCACTGAGACTGTATTACCCCCCTTACACTATCCCCTCACTGAGACTGTATTACCCCCCTTACACTATCCCCCCACTGAGACTGTATTACCCCCCTTACACTATCCCCCCACTGAGACTGAATTACCCCCCTTACACTATCCCCCCACTGAGACTGTATCACCCCCCTACACTATCCCCTCACTGAGACTGTATCACCCCCCTACACTATCCCCCCACTGAGACTGTATTACCCCCCTACACTATCCCCCACTGAGACTGTATCAACCCCCCCTACACTTTCCCCCACTGAGACTGTATTACCCCCTACACTATCCCCCCACTTAGACTGTATCAACCCCCCCTACACTATCCCTTACTCATACTGTATTACCCTCCTACACTATCCCCCACTGAGACTGTATAAACCCCCCCTACACTATCCCCCACTGAGACTGTATTACCCCCTACACTATCCCCCCACTGAGACTGTATCACCCCCCTACACTATCCCCCACTGAGACTGTACCACCCCCCTACACTATCCCCCCACTGAGACTGTATCACCCCCCTACCCTATCCCCCCACTGAGACTGTACCACCCCCTACACTATCCCCCCACTCAGACTGTATTACCCCCCTACACTATCCCCCCACTGAGACTGTATTACCCCCCTACACTATCCCCCCACTGAGACTCTATCACTGTCCCCCCACTGAGACTGTATCACCCCCCTACACTATCCCGCCACTGAGACTGTATTACCCCCCTACCCTATCCCCCCCACTGAGACTGTATCACCCCCCAACACTATCCCCCCACTGAGACTGTATCACCCCCATTCACTATCCCCTCACGGAGACTGTATCACCCCCCTACACTATCCCCCCACTGAGACTGTATTACCCCCCTACACTATCCCCCACTGAGACTGTTTCAACCCCCCCTACACTATCCCCCACTGAGACTGTATTACCCCCTACACTATCCTCCCACTGAGACTGTATCAACCCCCCCTACACTATCCCCCACTCAGACTGTATAACCCCCCTACACTATCCCCCACTGAGACTGTATCAACCCCCCCTACACTATCCCCCACTGAGACTGTATTACCCCCTACACTATCCCCCCACTGAGACTGTATCAACCCCCCCTACACTATGCCCCACTCAGACTGTATTACCCCCCTACACTATCCCCCCACTGAGACTGTATTACCCCCCTACCCTATCCCCCCACTGAGACTGTATCACCCCCCTACACTATCCCCCCACTGAGACTGTATCAACCCCCCTACACTATCCCCCCACTGAGACTGTATCACCCCCCTACAGTATCCCCCACTGAGACTGTATTACCCCCTACACTATCCCCCCACTGAGACTGTATCACCCCCCTACACTATCCCCCACTGAGACTGTACCACCCCCCTACACTATCCCCCCACTGAGACTGTATCACCCCCCTACCCTATCCCCCCACTGAGTCTGTACCACCCCCTACACTATCCCCCCAATGAGACTGTATTACCCCCTACACTATCCCCCCACTGAGACTGTATTTCCCCCCTACACTGTCCCCCCACTGAGACTGTATCACCCCCCTACACTATCCCGCCACTGAGACTGTATCACCCCCTACACTATCCCCTCACTGAGACTGTATCACCCCCTACACTATCCCCCCACTGAGACTGTATCACCCCCCTACACTATCCCCCCACTGAGACTGTATTACCCCCTACACTATCCCGCCACTGAGACTGTATCACCCCCTACACTATCCCCTCACTGAGACTGTATCACCCCCCTACACTATCCCCCACTGAGACTGTATCAACCCCCCCTACACTATCCCCCACTGAGACTGTATTACCCCCTACACAATCCCCCCACTGAGACTGTATCAACCCCTCCTACACTATCCCCCACTCAGACTGTATTACCCCCCTACACTATCCCCCCACTGAGACTGTATTACCCCCTACCCTATCCCCCCACTGAGACTGTATCACCCCCCTACACTATCCCCCCACTGAGACTGTATCAACCCCCCTACACTATTCCCCCACTGAGACTCTATCACCCCCCTACACTATCCCCCCACTGAGACTGTATTACCCCCCTACACTATCCCCCCACTGAGACTGTATCAACCCCCCTACACTATCCCCCCACTGAGACTGTATCAACCCCCCTACACTATCCCCCCACTGAGACTCTATCACCCCCTACACTTCCCCCCCACGGAGACTCTATCACCCCCTACACTATCCCCCCACTGAGACTCTATCACCCCCTACACTATCCCCCCACTGAGACTCTATCACCCCCTACACTATCCCCCCACTGAGACTGTATCACCCCCCTACACTTTCCCCCCACTGAGACTGTATTACCCCCCTACACTATCCCCCCACTGAGACTGTATTACCCCCCTACACTATCCCCCCACTGAGACTGTATCAACCCCTACACTATCCCCCACTGAGACTGTATCACCCCCCTACATTATCCCCCCACTCAGACTGTATTACCCCCGCTACACTATCCCCCCACTGAGACTGTATTACCCCCCTACACTATCCCCCCACTGACACTGTATCAACCCCCCCTACACTATCCCCCCACTGACACTGTATCAACCCCCCATACACTATCCCCCCACTCAGACTGTATCAACCCCCTACACTATCCCCCCACTGACACTGTATCACTATCCCTCACTGAGACTGTATCACCCCCCTACACTATCCCCCCACTGACACTGTATCACTATCCCCCACTGAGACTGTATCACCCCCCTACACTATCCCCCACTGAGACTGTACCACCCCCCTACACTATCCCCCCACTGAGACTGTATCAACCCCCCCTACACTATCCCCCCACTGAGACTGTATCACCCCCTACCCTATCCCCCCACTGAGACTGTACCACCCCCTACACTATCCCCCCACTCAGACTGTATTACCCCCCTACACTATCCCCCCACTGAGACTGTATTACCCCCCTACACTATCCCCCCACTGAGACTCTATCACTTTCCCCCCACTGAGACTGTATCACCCCCCCTACACTATCCCGCCACTGAAACTGTATCACCCCCCTACACTATCCCCCCACTGAGACTGTATCAACCCCCCTACACTATCCCCCCACTGAGACTGTATCACCCCCCTACACTATCCCCCACTGAGACTGTATTACCCCCTACACTATCCCCCCACTGAGACTGTATTACCCCCCTACACTATCCCCCCACTGAGACTGTATTACCCCCCTACACTATCCCCCCACTGACACTGTATCAACCCCCCCTACACTATCCCCCCACTGACACTGTATCAACCCCCCATACACTATCCCCCCACTCAGACTGTATCAACCCCCTACACTATCCCCCCACTGACACTGTATCACTATCCCCCACTGAGACTGTATCACCCCCCTACACTATCCCCCCACTGACACTGTATCACTATCCCCCACTGAGACTGTATCACCCCCCTACACTATCCCCCACTGAGACTGTACCACCCCCCTACACTATCCCCCCACTGAGACTGTATCAACCCCCCCTACACTATCCCCCCACTGAGACTGTATCACCCCCCTACCCTATCCCCCCACTGAGACTGTACCACCCCCTACACTATTCCCCCACTCAGACTGTATTACCCCCCTACACTATCCCCCCACTGAGACTGTATTACCCCCCTACACTATCCCCCCACTGAGACTGTATCAACCCCCCTACACTATCCCCCCACTGAGACTGTATCAACCCCCCTACACTATCCCCCCACTGAGACTGTATTACCCCCCTACACTATCCCCCCACTGAGACTGTATCAACCCCCCTACACTATCCCCCCACTGAGACTGTATCAACCCCCTACACTATCCCCCCACTGAGACTCTATCACCCCCTACACTATCCCCCCACTGAGACTGTATTACCCCCATACACTATCCCCCCACTGAGACTGTATCACCCCCCTACCCTATCCCCCCACTGAGACTGTACCACCCCCTACACTATCCCCCCAATCAGACTGTATTACCCCCCTACACTATCCCCCCACTGAGACTGTATTACCCCCCTACACTATCCCCCCACTGAGACTCTATCACTGTCCCCCCACTGAGACTGTATCACCCCCCTACACTATCCCCCACTGAGACTGTACCACCCCCCCTACACTATCCCCCCACTGAGACTGTATCAACCCCCCCTACACTATCCCCCCACTGAGACTGTATTACCCCCCTACACTATCCCCCCACTGAGACTGTATTACCCCCCTACACTATCCCCCCACTGAGACTGTATTACCCCCTACACTATCCCCCACTGAGACTGTATCACCCCCCTACACTATCCCCCCACTGAGACTGTATTACCCCCCTACACTATCCCCCCACTGAGACTGTTTCACCCCCTACACTATCCCCCACTGAGACTGTATCACCTCCCTACACTATCCCCCCACTGAGACTGTATTACCCCCCTACACTATCCCCCCACTGAGACTGTATCACCCCCCTACACTATCCCCCACTGAGACTGTATCACCCCCCTACACTATCCCCCCACTGAGACTGTATTACCCCCCTACACTATCCCCCCACTGAGACTGTATTACCCACCTACACTATCCCCCCACTGAGACTGTATCGCCCCCCTACACTGTCCCCCCACTGAGACTGTATTACCCCCCTACACTATCCCCCACTGAGACTGTATCAACCCCCCCTACACTATCCCCCACTGAGACTGTATTACCCCCTACACTATCCCCCCACTGAGACTGTATCAACCCCCCCTACACTATCCCCCCACTCAGACTGTATTACCCCCCTACACTATCCCCCACTGAGACTGTATCAACCCCCCCTACACTATCCCCCACTGAGACTGTATTACCCCCTACACTCTCCCCCCACTGAGACTGTATTACCCCCCTACACTATCCCCCCACTGAGACTGTATTACCCCCCTACCCTATCCCCCCACTGAGACTGTATCACCCCCCTACACTATCCCCCCACTGAGACTGTATCAACCCCCCTACACTATCCCCCCACTGAGACTGTATCACCCCCCTACACTATCCCCCCACTGAGACTGTATTACCCCCCTACACTATCCCCCCACTGAGACTGTATCAACCCCCCTACACTATCCCCCCACTGAGACTGTATCAACCCCCCTACACTATCCCCCCACTGAGACTCTATCACCCCCTACACTATCCCCCCACTGAGACTGTATTACCCCCATACACTATCCCCCCACTGAGACTGTATTACCCCCCTACACTATCCCCCCACTGAGACTGTATCACCCCTACACTATCCCCCCACTGAGACTCTATCACCCCCTACACTATCCCCCCACTGAGACTGTATTACCCCCCTACACTATCCCCCCACTGAGACTGTATTACCCCCCTACACTATCCCCCCACTGAGACTGTATCACCCCCTACACTATCCCCCACTGAGACTGTATCACCCCCTACACTATCCCCCACTGAGACTGTATTACCCCCCTACACTATCCCCCCACTGAGACTGTATTACCCCCCTACCCTATCCCCCCACTGAGACTGTATCACCCCCCTACACTATCCCCCCACTGAGACTGTATCAACCCCCCTACACTATCCCCCCACTGAGACTGTATCACCCCCCTACACTATCCCCCCACTGAGACTGTATTACCCCCCTACACTATCCCCCCACTGAGACTGTATCAACCCCCCTACACTATCCCCCCACTGAGACTGTATCAACCCCCCTACACTATCCCCCCACTGAGACTCTATCACCCCCCTACACTATCCCCCCACTGAGACTGTATTACCCCCATACACTATCCCCCCACTGAGACTGTATTACCCCCCTACACTATCCCCCCACTGAGACTGTATCACCCCTACACTATCCCCCCACTGAGACTCTATCACCCCCTACACTATCCCCCCACTGAGACTGTATTACCCCCCTACACTATCCCCCCACTGAGACTGTATTACCCCCCTACACTATCCCCCCACTGAGACTGTATCACCCCCTACACTATCCCCCACTGAGACTGTATCACCCCCCTACACTATCCCCCCACTGAGACTGTATTACCCCCCTACACTATCCCCCCACTGAGACTGTATCACCCCCTACACTATCCCCCACTGAGACTGTATCACCCCCCTACACTATCCCCCCACTGAGACTGTATTACCCCCCTACACTATCCCCCCACTGAGACTGTATTACCCCCCTACACTGTCCCCCCACTGAGACTGTATCACCCCCCTACACTATCCCGCCACTGAGACTGTATCACCCCCTACACTATCCCCTCACTGAGACTGTATCACCCCCCTACACTATCCCCCCACTGAGACTGTATCACCCCCCTACACTATCCCCCCACTGAGACTGTATCAACCCCCCCTACAGTATCCCGCCACTGAGACTGTATCACCCCCTACACTATCCCCTCACTGAGACTGTATCATCCCCCTACACTATCCCCCACTGAGACTGTATCAACCCCCCCTACACTATCCCCCACTGAGACTGTATTACCCCCTACACAATCCCCCCACTGAGACTGTATCAACCCCCCCTACACTATCCCCCACTCAGACTGTATTACCCCCCTACACTATCCCCCACTGAGACTGTGTCAACCCCCCCTACACTATCCCCCACTGAGACTGTATTTCCCCCTACACTATCCCCCCACTGAGACTGTATCAACCCCCCCTACACTATCCCCCACTCAGACTGTATTACCCCCCTACACTATCCCCCCACTGAGACTGTATTACCCCCCTACCCTATACCCCCACTGAGACTGTATCACCCCCCTACACTATCCCCCCACTGAGACTGTATCAACCCCCCTACACTATCCCCCCCCTGAGACTGTATCACCCCCCTACACTATCCCCCCACTGAGACTGTATTACCCCCCTACACTATCCCCCCACTGAGACTGTATCAACCCCCCTACACTATCCCCCCACTGAGACTGTATCAACCCCCCTACACTATCCCCCCACTGAGACTCTATCACCCCCTACACTATCCCCCCACTGAGACTCTATCACCCCCTACACTATCCCCCCACTGAGACTTTATCACCCCCCTACACTATCCCCCCACTGAGACTGTATTACCCCCCCTACACTATCCCCCCACTGAGACTGTATTACCCCCCTACACTATCCCCCCACTGAGACTGTATCACCCCCCTACACTATCCCCCCACTCAGACTGTATTACCCCCCCTACACTGTCCCCCCACTGAGACTGTTTTACCCCCCTACACTATCCCCCCACTGAGACTGTATTACCCCCCTACACTATCCCCCCACTGACACTGTATCAACCCCCCCTACACTATCCCCCCACTGACACTGTATCAACCCCCCATACACTATCCCCCCACTCAGACTGTATCAACCCCCTACACTATCCCCCCACTGACACTGTATCACTATCCCCCACTGAGACTGTATCACCCCCCTACACTACCCCCCCACTGACACTGTATCACTATCCCCCACTGAGACTGTATCACCCCCCTACACTATCCCCCACTGAGACTGTATTACCCCCCTACACTATCCCCCCACTGAGACTGTATCAACCCCCCCTACACTATCCCCCCACTGAGACTGTATCACCCCCCTACCCTATCCCCCCACTGAGACTGTACCACCCCCTACACTATCCCCCCACTCAGACTGTATTACCCCCCTACACTATCCCCCCACTGAGACTGTATTACCCCCCTACACTATCCCCCCACTGAGACTCTATCACTGTTCCCCCACTGAGACTGTATTACCCCCCTACACTGTCCCCCCACTGAGACTGTATCACCCCCCCTACACTATCCCCCCACTGAGACTGTATTACCCCCCTACACTATCCCCCCACTGAGACTGTATTACCCTCTACACTATCCCCCCACTGAGACTGTATCAACCCCCCCTACACTATCCCCCACTCAGACTGTATTACCCCCCTACACTATCCCCCACTGAGACTGTATCAACCCCCCCTACACTATCCCCCACTGAGACTGTATTACCCCCTACGCTCACCCCCCACTGAGACTGTATCAACCCTTCCTACACTATCCCCCACTCAGACTGTATTACCCCCCTACACTATCCCCCACTGAGACTGTATCAACCCCCCTACACTATCCCCCCACTGAGACTGTATCACCCCCCTACACTATCCCCCCACTGAGACTGTATTACCCCCCTACACTATCCCCCGACTGAGACTGTATCAACCCCCCTACACTATCCCCCCACTGAGACTGTATCAACCCCCCTACACTATCCCCCCACTGAGACTCTATCACCCCCTACACTATCCCCCCACTGAGACTCTATCACCCCCTACACTATCCCCCCACTGAGATTGTATTACCCCCATACACTATCCCCCCACTGAGACTCTATCACCCCCTACACTATCCCCCCACTGAGACTGTATTACCCCCCTACACTATCCCCCCACTGAGACTGTATTACCCCCTACACTATCCCCCCACTGAGACTGTATTACCCCCCTACACTATCCCCCACTGAGACTGTATCAACCGCCCTACACTATCCCCCCACTGAGACTGTATCACCCCCCTACACTATCCCCCCACTGAGACTGTATTACCCCCCTACACTATCCCCCGACTGAGACTGTATCAACCCCCCTACACTATCCCCCCACTGAGACTGTATCAACCCCCCTACACTATCCCCCCACTGAGACTCTATCACCCCCTACACTATCCCCCCACTGAGACTCTATCACCCCCTACACTATCCCCCCACTGAGACTGTATTACCCCCATACACTATCCCCCCACTTAGACTCTATCACCCCCTACACTATCCCCCCACTGAGACTGTATTACCCCCCTACACTATCCCCCCACTGAGACTGTATTACCCCCTACACTATCCCCCCACTGAGACTGTATTACCCCCCTACACTATCCCCCCACTGAGACTGTATTACCCCCCTACACTATCCCCCCACTGAGACTGTATCACCCCCCTACACTATCCCCCCACTGAGACTGTATTACCCCCCTACACTATCCCCCCACTCAGACTGTATTACCCCCCTACACTATCCCCCCACTGAGACTGTATTACCCCCCTACACTATCCCCCCACTGAGACTCTATCACTGTCCCCCCACTGAGACTGTATCACCCCCCTACACTATCCCGCCACTGAGACTGTATTACCCCCCTACCCTATCCCCCCCACTGAGACTGTATCACCCCCCAACACTATCCCCCCACTGAGACTGTATCACCCCCATTCACTATCCCCTCACGGAGACTGTATCACCCCCCTACACTATCCCCCCACTGAGACTGTATTACCCCCCTACACTATCCCCCACTGAGACTGTATCAACCCCCCCTACACTATCCCCCACTGAGACTGTATTACCCCCTACACTATCCTCCCACTGAGACTGTATCAACCCCCCCTACACTATCCCCCACTCAGACTGTATAACCCCCCTACACTATCCCCCACTGAGACTGTATCAACCCCCCCTACACTATCCCCCACTGAGACTGTATTACCCCCTACACTATCCCCCCACTGAGACTGTATCAACCCCCCCTACACTATGCCCCACTCAGACTGTATTACCCCCCTACACTATCCCCCCACTGAGACTGTATTACCCTCCTACCCTATCCCCCCACTGAGACTGTATCACCCCCCTACACTATCCCCCCACTGAGACTGTATCAACCCCCCTACACTATCCCCCCACTGAGACTGTATCACCCCCCTACAGTATCCCCCACTGAGACTGTATTACCCCCTACACTATCCCCCCACTGAGACTGTATCACCCCCCTACACTATCCCCCACTGAGACTGTACCACCCCCCTACACTATCCCCCCACTGAGACTGTATCACCCCCCTACCCTATCCCCCCACTGAGACTGTACCACCCCCTACACTATCCCCCCAATGAGACTGTATTACCCCCTACACTATCCCCCCACTGAGACTGTATTACCCCCCTACACTGTCCCCCCACTGAGACTGTATCACCCCCCTACACTATCCCGCCACTGAGACTGTATCACCCCCTACACTATCCCCTCACTGAGACTGTATCACCCCCCTACACTATCCCCCCACTGAGACTGTATTACCCCCTACACTATCCCGCCACTGAGACTGTATCACCCCCTACACTATCCCCTCACTGAGACTGTATCACCCCCCTACACTATCCCCCACTGAGACTGTATCAACCCCCCCTACACTATCCCCCACTGAGACTGTATTACCCCCTACACAATCCCCCCACTGAGACTGTATCAACCCCTCCTACACTATCCCCCACTCAGACTGTATTACCCCCCTACACTATCCCCCCACTGAGACTGTATTACCCCCTACCCTATCCCCCCACTGAGACTGTATCACCCCCCTACACTATCCCCCCACTGAGACTGTATCAACCCCCCTACACTATTCCCCCACTGAGACTCTATCACCCCCCTACACTATCCCCCCACTGAGACTGTATTACCCCCCTACACTATCCCCCCACTGAGACTGTATCAACCCCCCTACACTATCCCCCCACTGAGACTTTATCAACCCCCCTACACTATCCCCCCACTGAGACTCTATCACCCCCTACACTTCCCCCCCACGGAGACTCTATCACCCCCTACACTATCCCCCCACTGAGACTCTATCACCCCCTACACTATCCCCCCACTGAGACTCTATCACCCCCTACACTATCCCCCCACTGAGACTGTATCACCCCCCTACACTTTCCCCCCACTGAGACTGTATTACCCCCCTACACTATCCCCCCACTGAGACTGTATTACCCCCCTACACTATCCCCCCACTGAGACTGTATCAACCCCTACACTATCCCCCACTGAGACTGTATCACCCCCCTACATTATCCCCCCACTCAGACTGTATTACCCCCGCTACACTATCCCCCCACTGAGACTGTATTACCCCCCTACACTATCCCCCCACTGACACTGTATCAACCCCCCCTACACTATCCCCCCACTGACACTGTATCAACCCCCCATACACTATCCCCCCACTCAGACTGTATCAACCCCCTACACTATCCCCCCACTGACACTGTATCACTATCCCCCACTGAGACTGTATCACCCCCCTACACTATCCCCCCACTGACACTGTATCACTATCCCCCACTGAGACTGTATCACCCCCCTACACTATCCCCCACTGAGACTGTACCACCCCCCTACACTATCCCCCCACTGAGACTGTATCAACCCCCCCTACACTATCCCCCCACTGAGACTGTATCACCCCCTACCCTATCCCCCCACTGAGACTGTACCACCCCCTACACTATCCCCCCACTCAGACTGTATTACCCCCCTACACTATCCCCCCACTGAGACTGTATTACCCCCCTACACTATCCCCCCACTGAGACTCTATGACTTTCCCCCCACTGAGACTGTATCACCCCCCCTACACTATCCCGCCACTGAAACTGTATCACCCCCCTACACTATCCCCCCACTGAGACTGTATCAACCCCCCTACACTATCCCCCCACTGAGACTGTATCACCCCCCTACACTATCCCCCACTGAGACTGTATTACCCCCTACACTATCCCCCCACTGAGACTGTATTACCCCCCTACACTATCCCCCCACTGAGACTGAATTACCCCCCTACACTATCCCCCCACTGACACTGTATCAACCCCCCCTACACTATCCCCCCACTGACACTGTATCAACCCCCCATACACTATCCCCCCACTCAGACTGTATCAACCCCCTACACTATCCCCCCACTGACACTGTATCACTATCCCCCACTGAGACTGTATCACCCCCCTACACTATCCCCCCACTGACACTGTATCACTATCCCCCACTGAGACTGTATCACCCCCCTACACTATCCCCCACTGAGACTGTACCACCCCCCTACACTATCCCCCCACTGAGACTGTATCAACCCCCCCTACACTATCCCCCCACTGAGACTGTATCACCCCCCTACCCTATCCCCCCACTGAGACTGTACCACCCCCTACACTATTCCCCCACTCAGACTGTATTACCCCCCTACACTATCCCCCCACTGAGACTGTATTACCCCCCTACACTATCCCCCCACTGAGACTGTATCAACCCCCCTACACTATCCCCCCACTGAGACTGTATCAACCCCCCTACACTATCCCCCCACTGAGACTGTATTACCCCCCTACACTATCCCCCAACTGAGACTGTATCAACCCCCCTACACTATCCCCCCACTGAGACTGTATCAACCCCTTACACTATCCCCCCACTGAGACTGTATCACCCCCTACACTATCCCCCCACTGAGACTGTATTACCCCCATACACTATCCCCCCACTGAAACTGTATCACCCCCCTACCCTATCCCCCCACTGAGACTGTACCACCCCCTACACTATCCCCCCAATCAGACTGTATTACCCCCCTACACTATCCCCCCACTGAGACTGTATTACCCCCCTACACTATCCCCCCACTGAGACTCTATCACTGTCCCCCCACTGAGACTGTATCACCCCCCTACACTATCCCCCACTGAGACTGTACCACCCCCCCTACACTATACCCCACTGAGACTGTATCAACCCCCCCTACACTATCCCCCCACTGAGACTGTATTACCCCCCTACACTATCCCCCCACTGAGACTGTATTACCCCCCTACACTATCCCCCCACTGAGACTGTATTACCCCCTACACTATCCCCCACTGAGACTGTATCACCCCCCTACACTATCCCCCCACTGAGACTGTATTACCCCCCTACACTATCCCCCCACTGAGACTGTTTCACCCCCTACACTATCCCCCACTGAGACTGTATCACCTCCCTACACTATCCCCCCACTGAGACTGTATTACCCCCCTACACTATCCCCCCACTGAGACTGTATCACCCCCCTACACTATCCCCCCACTGAGACTGTATTACCCCCCTACACTATCCCCCCACTGAGACTGTATTACCCACCTACACTATCCCCCCACTGAGACTGTATCGCCCCCCTACACTGTCCCCCCACTGAGACTGTATTACCCCCCTACACTATCCCCCACTGAGACTGTATCAACCCCCCCTACACTATCCCCCACTGAGACTGTATTACCCCCTACACTATCCCCCCACTGAGACTGTATCAACCCCCCCCTACACTATCCCCCCACTCAGACTGTATTACCCCCCTACACTATCCCCCACTGAGACTGTATCAACCCCCCCTACACTATCCCCCACTGAGACTGTATTACCCCCTACACTCACCCCCCACTGAGACTGTATTACCCCCCTACACTATCCCCCCACTGAGACTGTATTACCCCCCTACCCTATCCCCCCACTGAGACTGTATCACCCCCCTACACTATCCCCCCACTGAGACTGTATCAACCCCCCTACACTATCCCCCCACTGAGACTGTATCACCCCCCTACACTATCCCCCCACTGAGACTGTATTACCCCCCTACACTATCCCCCCACTGAGACTGTATCAACCCCCCTACACTATCCCCCCACTGAGACTGTATCAACCCCCCTACACTATCCCCCCACTGAGACTCTATCACCCCCTACACTATCCCCCCACTGAGACTGTATTACCCCCATACACTATCCCCCCACTGAGACTGTATTACCCCCCTACACTATCCCCCCACTGAGACTGTATTACCCCCCCTACACTATCCCCCCACTGAGACTCTATCACCCCCTACACTATCCCCCCACTGTGACTGTATTACCCCCCTACACTATCCCCCCACTGAGACTGTATTACCCCCCTACACTATCCCCCCACTGAGACTGTATCACCCCCTACACTATCCCCCACTGAGACTGTATCACCCCCCTACACTATCCCCCCACTGAGACTGTATTACCCCCCTACACTATCCCCCCACTGAGACTGTATCACCCCCTACACTATCCCCCACTGAGACTGTATCACCCCCCTACACTATCCCCCCACTGAGACTGTATTACCCCCCTACACTATCCCCCCACTGAGACTGTATTACCCCCCTACACTGTCCCCCCACTGAGACTGTATCACCCCCCTACACTATCCCGCCACTGAGACTGTATCACCCCCTACACTATCCCCTCACTGAGACTGTATCACCCCCCTACACTATCCCCCCACTGAGACTGTATCACCCCCCTACACTATCCCCCCACTGAGACTGTATCAACCCCCCCTACAGTATCCCGCCACTGAGACTGTATCACCCCCTACACTATCCCCTCACTGAGACTGTATCATCCCCCTACACTATCCCCCACTGAGACTGTATCAACCCCCCCTACACTATCCCCCACTGAGACTGTATTACCCCCTACACAATCCCCCCACTGAGACTGTATCAACCCCCCCTACACTATCCCCCACTCAGACTGTATTACCCCCCTACACTATCCCCCACTGAGACTGTGTCAACCCCCCCTACACTATCCCCCACTGAGACTGTATTTCCCCCTACACTATCCCCCCACTGAGACTGTATCAACCCCCCCTACACTATCCCCCACTCAGACTGTATTACCCCCCTACACTATCCCCCCACTGAGACTGTATTACCCCCCTACCCTATACCCCCACTGAGACTGTATCACCCCCCTACACTATCCCCCCACTGAGACTGTATCAACCCCCCTACACTATCCCCCCACTGAGACTGTATCACCCCCCTACACTATCCCCCCACTGAGACTGTATTACCCCCCTACACTATCCCCCCACTGAGACTGTATCAACCCCCCTACACTATCCCCCCACTGAGACTGTATCAACCCCCCTACACTATCCCCCCACTGAGACTCTATCACCCCCTACACTATCCCCCCACTGAGACTCTATCACCCCATACACTATCCCCCCACTGAGACTTTATCACCCCCCTACACTATCCCCCCACTGAGACTGTATTACCCCCCCTACACTATCCCCCCACTGAGACTGTATTACCCCCCTACACTATCCCCCCACTGAGACTGTATCACCCCCTACACTATCCCCCACTGAGACTGTATCACCCCCCTACACTATCCCCCCACTCAGACTGTATTACCCCCCCTACACTGTCCCCCCACTGAGACTGTTTTACCCCCCTACACTATCCTCCCACTGAGACTGTATTACCCCCCTACACTATCCCCCCACTGACACTGTATCAACCCCCCCTACACTATCCCCCCACTGACACTGTATCAACCCCCCATACACTATCCCCCCACTCAGACTGTATCAACCCCCTACACTATCCCCCCACTGACACTGTATCACTATCCCCCACTGAGACTGTATCACCCCCCTACACTACCCCCCCACTGACACTGTATCACTGTCCCCCACTGAGACTGTATCACCCCCCTACACTATCCCCCACTGAGACTGTATTACCCCCCTACACTATCCCCCCACTGAGACTGTATCAACCCCCCCTACACTATCCCCCCACTGAGACTGTATCACCCCCCTACCCTATCCCCCCACTGAGACTGTACCACCCCCTACACTATCCCCCCACTCAGACTGTATTACCCCCCTACACTATCCCCCCACTGAGACTGTATTACCCCCCTACACTATCCCCCCACTGAGACTCTATCACTGTTCCCCCACTGAGACTGTATTACCCCCCTACACTATCCCCCCACTGAGACTGTATTACCCCCCTACACTATCCCCCCACTGAGACTGTATCACCCCCCTACACTGTCCCCCCACTGAGACTGTATCACCCCCCCCCTACACTATCCCCCCACTGAGACTGTATTACCCCCCTACACTATCCCCCCACTGAGACTGTATTACCCTCTACACTATCCCCCCACTGAGACTGTATCAACCCCCCCTACACTATCCCCCACTCAGACTGTATTACCCCCCTACACTATCCCCCACTGAGACTGTATCAACCCCCCCTACACTATCCCCCACTGAGACTGTATTACCCCCTACACTCACCCCCCACTGAGACTGTATCAACCCTTCCTACACTATCCCCCACTCAGACTGTATTACCCCCCTACACTATCCCCCACTGAGACTGTATCAACCCCCCTACACTATCCCCCCACTGAGACTGTATCACCCCCCTACACTATCCCCCCACTGAGACTGTATTACCCCCCTACACTATCCCCCGACTGAGACTGTATCAACCCCCCTACACTATCCCCCCACTGAGACTGTATCAACCCCCCTACACTATCCCCCCACTGAGACTCTATCACCCCCTACACTATCCCCCCACTGAGACTCTATCACCCCCTACACTATCCCCCCACTGAGACTGTATTACCCCCATACACTATCCCCCCACTTAGACTCTATCACCCCCTACACTATCCCCCCACTGAGACTGTATTACCCCCATACACTATCCCCCCACTGAGACTGTATCACCCCCTACACTATCCCCCCACTGAGACTGTATTACCCCCCTACACTATCCCCCACTGAGACTGTATCAACCCCCCTACACTATCCCCCCACTGAGACTGTATCACCCCCCTACACTATCCCCCCACTGAGACTGTATTACCCCCCTACACTATCCCCCGACTGAGACTGTATCAACCCCCCTACACTATCCCCCCACTGAGACTGTATCAACCCCCCTACACTATCCCCCCACTGAGACTGTATTACCCCCCTACACTATCCCCCCACTGAGACTGTATTACCCTCTACACTATCCCCCCACTGAGACTGTATCAACCCCCCCCTACACTATCCCCCACTCAGACTGTATTACCCCCCTACACTATCCCCCCACTGAGACTGTATTACCCCCCTACACTATCCCCCCACTGAGACTGTATTACCCTCTACACTATCCCCCCACTGAGACTGTATCAACCCCCCCTACACTATCCCCCACTCAGACTGTATTACCCCCCTACACTATCCCCCACTGAGACTGTATCAACCCCCCCTACACTATCCCCCACTGAGACTGTATTACCCCCTACACTCACCCCCCACTGAGACTGTATCAACCCTTCCTACACTATCCCCCACTCAGACTGTATTACCCCCCTACACTATCCCCCACTGAGACTGTATCAACCCCCCTACACTATCCCCCCACTGAGACTGTATCACCCCCCTACACTATCCCCCCACTGAGACTGTATTACCCCCCTACACTATCCCCCGACTGAGACTGTATCAACCCCCCTACACTATCCCCCCACTGAGACTGTATCAACCCCCCTACACTATCCCCCCACTGAGACTCTATCACCCCCTACACTATCCCCCCACTGAGACTCTATCACCCCCTACACTATCCCCCCACTGAGACTGTATTACCCCCATACACTATCCCCCCACTTAGACTCTATCACCCCCTACACTATCCCCCCACTGAGACTGTATTACCCCCCTACACTATCCCCCCACTGAGACTGTATTACCCCCTACACTATCCCCCCACTGAGACTGTATTACCCCCCTACACTATCCCCCACTGAGACTGTATCAACCCCCCTACACTATCCCCCCACTGAGACTGTATCACCCCCCTACACTATCCCCCCACTGAGACTGTATTACCCCCCTACACTATCCCCCGACTGAGACTGTATCAACCCCCCTACACTATCCCCCCACTGAGACTGTATCAACCCCCCTACACTATCCCCCCACTGAGACTGTATTACCCCCCTACACTATCCCCCCACTGAGACTGTATTACCCTCTACACTATCCCCCCACTGAGACTGTATCAACCCCCCCTACACTATCCCCCACTCAGACTGTATTACCCCCCTACACTATCCCCCACTGAGACTGTATCAACCCCCCCTACACTATCCCCCACTGAGACTGTATTACCCCCTACACTCACCCCCCACTGAGACTGTATCAACCCTTCCTACACTATCCCCCACTCAGACTGTATTACCCCCTTACACTATCCCCCACTGAGACTGTATCAACCCCCCTACACTATCCCCCCACTGAGACTGTATCACCCCCCTACACTATCCCCCCACTGAGACTGTATTACCCCCCTACATTATCCCCCGACTGAGACTGTATCAACCCCCCTACACTATCCCCCCACTGAGACTGTATCAACCCCCCTACACTATCCCCCCACTGAGACTCTATCACCCCCTACACTATCCCCCCACTGAGACTCTATCACCCCCTACACTATCCCCCCACTGAGACTGTATTACCCCCATACACTATCCCCCCACTTAGACTCTATCACCCCCTACACTATCCCCCCACTGAGACTGTATTACCCCCCTACACTATCCCCCCACTGAGACTGTATTACCCCCTACACTATCCCCCCACTGAGACTGTATTACCCCCCTACACTATCCCCCCACTGAGACTGTATCAACCCCCCTACACTATCCCCCCACTGAGACTGTATCACCCCCCTACACTATCCCCCCACTGAGACTGTATTACCCCCCTACACTATCCCCCGACTGAGACTGTATCAACCCCCCTACACTATCCCCCCACTGAGACTGTATCAACCCCCCTACACTATCCCCCCACTGAGACTCTATCACCCCCTACACTATCCCCCCACTGAGACTCTATCACCCCCTACACTATCCCCCCACTGAGACTGTATTACCCCCATACACTATCCCCCCACTTAGACTCTATCACCCCCTACACTATCCCCCCACTGAGACTGTATTACCCCCCTACACTATCCCCCACTGAGACTGTATTACCCCCTACACTATCCCCCCACTGAGACTGTATTACCCCCCTACACTATCCCCCCACTGAGACTGTATTACCCCCCTACACTATCCCCCCACTGAGACTGTATTACCCCCCTACACTATCCCCCCACTGAGACTGTATCACCCCCTACACTATCCCCCACTGAGACTGTATCACCCCCCTACACTATCCCCCCACTGAGACTGTATTACCCCCCTACACTATCCCCCCACTGAGACTGTATCACCCCCTACACTATCCCCCACTGAGACTGTATCACCCCCTACACTATCCCCCCACTGAGACTGTATCACCCCCTACACTATCCCCCCACTGAGACTGTATTACCCCCCTACACTATCCCCCCACTGAGACTGTACCACCCCCTACACTATCCCCCACTGACTCTGTATCACCCCCTACACTATCCCCCCACTGAGACTGTATCAACCCCCCTACACTATCCCCCCACTGAGACTGTATCACCCCCTACACTATCCCCCCACTGACACTGTATCAACCCCCCCTACACTATCCCCCCACTGACACTGTATCAACCCCCCTACACTATCCCCCCACTGACACTGTATCAACCCCCTACACTATCCCCCCACTGACACTGTATCACTATCCCCCACTGAGACTGTATCACCCCCCTACACTATCCCCCACTGAGACTGTATCAACCCCCCTACACTATCCCCCCACTGAGACTGTATCACCCCCCTACACTATCCCCCCACTGAGACTGTATTACCCCCCTACACTATCCCCCGACTGAGACTGTATCAACCCCCCTACACTATCCCCCCACTGAGACTGTATCAACCCCCCTACACTATCCCCCCACTGAGACTCTATCACCCCCTACACTATCCCCCCACTGAGACTCTATCACCCCCTACACTATCCCCCCACTGAGACTGTATTACCCCCATACACTATCCCCCCACTTAGACTCTATCACCCCCTACACTATCCCCCCACTGAGACTGTATTACCCCCCTACACTATCCCCCCACTGAGACTGTATTACCCCCTACACTATCCCCCCACTGAGACTGTATTACCCCCCTACACTATCCCCCCACTGAGACTGTATTACCCCCCTACACTATCCCCCCACTGAGACTGTATTACCCCCCTACACTATCCCCCCACTGAGACTGTATCACCCCCTACACTATCCCCCACTGAGACTGTATCACCCCCCTACACTATCCCCCCACTGAGACTGTATTACCCCCCTACACTATCCCCCCACTGAGACTGTATCACCCCCTACACTATCCCCCACTGAGACTGTATCACCCCCTACACTATCCCCCCACTGAGACTGTATCACCCCCTACACTATCCCCCCACTGAGACTGTATTACCCCCCTACACTATCCCCCCACTGAGACTGTACCACCCCCTACACTATCCCCCACTGACACTGTATCACCCCCTACACTATCCCCCCACTGAGACTGTATCAACCCCCCTACACTATCCCCCCACTGAGACTGTATCACCCCCTACACTATCCCCCCACTGACACTGTATCAACCCCCCCTACACTATCCCCCCACTGACACTGTATCAACCCCCCTACACTATCCCCCCACTGACACTGTATCAACCCCCTACACTATCCCCCCACTGACACTGTATCACTATCCCCCACTGAGACTGTATCACCCCCCTACACTATCCCCCCACTGAGACTGTATCACCCCCCTACACTATCCCCCACTGAGACTGTATCACCCCCCTACACTATCCCCCACTGAGACTGTATCACCCCCCTACACTATCCCCCACTGAGACTGTATCACCCCCCTACACTATCCCCCACTGAGACTGTATCACCCCCTACCCAACCTTTTGGGTTGCTAGACGTTCGCATTATATGCCTACCCACCTGACCAACCACCCTACATTCGTTTTACCTTAAGTAACCATCTGTCTTATGTAACCATCTGCAACATTTATTGTGAGTGTCCCGGATTTACATTTACTATGTTACATCTAGTCTGAGACCAGACTGCTGTGAGAGGGACTTAGCCACTTCAGACTTAGAAAGAAGGTAGGATGGGACTCACTACTCTCTCTTAAAACTCATTTAGCCTGTACACACACACTCCTTTCACAGCATGTTGTTTTGTATTAATGGTGTCTGAGGTGTGAGTTTACAGTAGGACTAGTTACAGTGGTCATATGACCCTTATAAAATCGTCAACATAACAAACAGTTGGTCAAACCGCTGCCTGCAAACAGTGCACACCAGTAGTGAACCCCATCCTGTGGCCCCATCACGCACACGCACAGTCACTCACTCACTCACTCACTCACTCACTCACTCACTCACTCACTCACTCACCGGTTGCACAGTGTGTGTTTTTTAGGGCATTTTGCCCGATGCTGGTTTAATTGGCATGGCAGGATGCCAGTCATTGGGATAGAGTCTGTCTGTCTCTCTGTTTGAGTCCCAGTGTGTGTGTTTCTCAGAAAAGATCACAGCCATCTGCCAACAATGCAGCATATTATCATATTGACAGGCTGCTGAGGCCAGAAATAGTCGTACTGGCTTGGTTATCTAGTTACCAGCTTGTTTAGGTGCATGGTGTCTTCAAGTGGGCTCCCGAGTGGAACAGCGGTCTAAGGCACTGCATCTCAGTGCAAGAGGCGTCACTACAGTCCATGGTTTGAATCCTGGCTGAATCACATCCGGACGTGTAGTGTTCTAACGCTCTGTTTGTTCTAATGCTCTGTGTGTTCTAACGCTCTGTGTGTTCTAATGCTCTGTACGTTCTGACCCTCTATGCGTTCTAACCCTCTGTGCGTTCTAACCTTCTGTGCGTTCTAACTCTGTGCGTTCTAACTCTGTGTGCGTTCTAACTCTGTGCACGTTCTAACTTTTTGTGCTTTCGAACTCTCTGTGTGTTCTAATGTTCTTTGTGTTCTAACTTTGTGTGTTCTAACTCTGTGTGTTCTAACTCTGTGTGTTCTAACTCTGTGTGTTCTAACTCTCTTTGTGTGTTTTAACTCTCTCTGTATGTTCTAACAAACTCTCTGTGTGTGTTCAAACTCTCTGTGTGTTATATCTCTCTGTGTGTTCAAACTCTCTGTGTGTGTTCTAATTATATGGGTTCTAACTCTTTGTGTGTTCTAACCCTCTGTGTGTGTTCTAATCCTCTGTGTGTTTTAATCATCTGTGTGTGTTCTAACTCTTGTGTATGTTCTAATTATCTGTTCTAACTCTGTGTGTTCCAACTCTGTGTGTGTTCTAATTATCTGTGTGTTCTAACCCTCTGTGTGTTCTAACCACTTGTGTGTGTTCTGACTCTGTGTGTGTTCTAATTATTTCTGTGTGTTCTAATTGTGTGTGTTCTAACGCTCTGTGTGTGTTCTAACGCTCTGTGTGTGTTCTAACGCTCTGTGTGTGTTCTATCCCGCTGTGTGTGTTCTAACCCTCTGCCTGTGTGTTCTAATTATCTGTGCTCTAACTCTCTCTGTGTTCTAACACTGTGTGTGTTCTAATTCTCTGTGTGTTCTGACTCTGTGTGTGTTCTAATTATTTCTGTGTGTTCTAGTTGTGTGTGTTCTAACGCTCTGTGTGTGTTCTAACCCTCTGTGTGTGTGTGTTCTAATTATCTGGGTTCTAACTCTCTCTGTGTTCTAACACTGTGTGTGTTCTAACACTGTGTGTGTTCTAAATCTCTGTGTGTTCTGACTCTGTGTGTGTTCTAACTCTGTGTGCGTTCTAATGCTCTGTGTGCTCTAATGCTCTGTGTGTTCTAATGCTGTGTGTGTTCTAACGGTCTGTGTGTTCTGAACCTCTGTGTGCTCTAACTCAGTGTGCGTTCTAACGCTCTGTGTGCGTTCTGACCCTCTGGGCGTTCTAAACCTCTGCGCGTTCTAACCCTCTGTGCGTTCTAACCCTCTGTGCGTTCTAACCCTCTGTGCGTGTTCTAACTCTGTGCGCCTTCTAACTCTGTGCACGTTCTAGCTCTGTGCACGTTCTAACTTTTTGTGCTTTCGAACTCTGTGTGTTCTAACGCTCTGTGTGTTCTAATGCTCTGTGTGTTCTAACGCTCTGTGTGTTCTAATGCTCTGTACGTTCTGACCCTCTATGCGTTCTAACCTTCTGTGCGTTCTAACTCTGTGCGCATTCTAACACTGTGCTCGTTCTAACTCTGTGCACGTTCTAACTTTTTGTGCTTTCGAACTCTCTGTATGTTCTAATGCTCTTTGTGTTCTAACTTTGTGTGTTCTAACTCTGTGTGTTCTAACTCTCTATGTGTGTTTTAACTCTCTCTGTATGTTCTAACAAACTCTCTGTGTGTGTTAAAACTCTCTGTGTGTTATATCTCTCTGTGTGTTCAAGCTCTCTGTGTGTGTTCTAATTATATGGGTTCTAACTCTTTGTGTGTTCTAACCCTCTGTGTGTGTTCTAATCCTCTGTGTGTTCTTATTCTCTGTGTGTTCTATTCATCTGTGTGTTCTAACTCTTGTGTATGTTCTAATTATCTGTGTGTTCTAACCACTTGTGCGTGTTCTGACTCTGTGTGTGTTCTGACTCTGTGTGTGTTCTAATTATTTCTGTGTGTTCTAATTGTGTGTGTTCTAACGCTCTGTGTGTGTTCTAACGCTCTGTGTGTGTTCTAACGCTCTGTGTGTGTTCTATCCCGCTGTGTGTGTTCTAACCCTCTGTGTGTGTGTTCTAATTATCTGTGTTCTAACTCTCTCTGTGTTCTAACACTGTGTGTGTTCTGACTCTGTGTGTTCTGACTCTGTGTGTGTTCTGACTGTGTGTGTTCTAATTATTTCTGTGTGTTCTAGTTGTGTGTGTTCTAACGCTCTGTGTGTGTGTTCTAACCCCCTGTGGGTGTTCTAATTATCTGGGTTCTAACTCTCTGTGTTCTGACTCTGTGTGTGTTCTAATTATTTCTGTGTGTTCTAATTGTGTGTGTTCTAACGCTCTGTGTGTGTTCTAACGCTCTGTGTGTGTTCTAATTATCTGGGTTCTAACTCTCTGTGTTCTGACTCTGTGTGTTCTAATGCTCTGTGGTTTCTAATTCTCTGTCTGTTCTGACTCTGTGTGTGTTCTGACGCTGTGTGTTCTAATACTCTGTGTGTTCTAACACTGTGTGTGTTCTGACTCTGTGTGCGTTCTGACTCTGTATGCGTTCTAACTCTGTGTGCGTTCTGACCCTCTGTACGTTCTGACCCTCTGTGCGTTCTGACCCTCTGTGCGTTCTAACTCTGTGTGCGCATTCCAACTCTGCGCGTTCTAACCCTCTGAGCGCCTTCTAACCCTCTGCGCGTCTTCTAACCCTCTGCGCGCCTTCTAACCCCCTGCGCGCCTTCCAACCCTCTGCGCGCCTTCTAACCCTCTGCGCGCGTTCTAACCCTCTGCGCGCCTTCTAACCCTCTGCGCGTTCTAGCCCTCTGCGCGCCTTCTAACCCTCTGCGAGTTCTAGCCCTCTGCGCGCCTTCTAACCCTCTGCGCGCCTTCTAACCCTCTGCGCGTTCTAACCCTCTGCGCGCCTTCTAACCCTCTGCGCGCCTTCTAACCCTCTGCACGCCTTCTAGCCCTCTGTGCGCGTTCTAGCCCTCTGTGCGCGTTCTAACTCTGTGCGCGTTCTAACTCTGTGCGCGTTCTAACTCTTTGTGCGTTCTAACTCTGTGCACGTTCTAACTTTTTGTGCTTTCGAACTGTCTTTATGTTCTAACGCTCTGTGTCTTCTAACGCTCGTTGTTTTCTAACGCTCTGTGTGTTCTAACTCAGTGTGCGTTCTGACCCTCTGTGCGTTCTGACCCTCTGGGCGTTCTAACTCTGTGCACGTTCTAACGCTCTGCGCGTTCTGATCCTCTGTGCGTTCTAAACCTCTGTGCGCGATCCAACTCTGTGCACATTCTAACTTTTTGTGCTTTCGAACTCTCTGTGTGTTCTAACGCTGTGTGCGTTCTAACGCTGTGTGCGTTCTAACGCTGTGTGCGTTCTAATGCTGTGCGCGTTCTAACTCTGTACGCATTCTAACTCTGTGCGCTTTCTAACTCTGTGCGCGTTCCAACTCTGCGCGTTCTAACCCTCTGCGCGCCTTCTAACCCTATGCGCGCGTTCTAACCCTCTGCGCACCTTCTAACCCTCTGCGCGCCTTCTAACCCTCTGTGCGCCTTCCAACCCTCTGCGCGCCTTCTAACCCTCTGCGCGCCTTCTAACCCTCTGCGCGCCTTCTAACCCTCTGCGCGCCTTCTAACCCTCTGCGCGCCTTCTAACCCTCTGCGCGCCTTCTAACCCTCTGCGCGCCTTCTAACCCTCTGCGCGCCTTCTAACCCTCTGCGCGCCTTCTAACCCTCTGCGCGCCTTCTAACCCTCTGCGCGCCTTCTAACCCTCTGCGCGCCTTCTAACCCTCTGCGCGCCTTCTAACCCTCTGCGCGCCTTCTAACCCTCTGCGCGCCTTCTAACCCTCTGCGCGCGTTCTAACCCTCTGCGCGCGTTCTAGCCCTCTGTGCGCGTTCTAACTCTGTGCGCGTTCTAACTCTGTGCGCGTTCTAACTCTGTGCGCGTTCTAACTCTGTGCGCGTTCTAACTCTGTGCGCGTTCTAACTCTGTGCGCGTTCTAACTCTTTGTGCGTTCTAACTCTGTGCACGTTCTAACTTTTTGTGCTTTCGAACCGTCTTTATGTTCTAACGCTCTGTGTCTTCTAACGCTCGTTGTTTTCTAACGCTCTGTGTGTTCTAACTCAGTGTGCGTTCTGACCCTCTGTGCGTTCTGACCCTCTGGGCGTTCTAACTCTGTGCACGTTCTAACGCTCTGCGCGTTCTGATCCTCTGTGCGTTCTAAACCTCTGTGCGCGATCCAACTCTGCACATTCTAACTTTTTGTGCTTTCGAACTCTCTGTGTGTTCTAACGCTGTGTGCGTTCTAACGCTGTGTGCGTTCTAATGCTGTGCGCGTTCTAACTCTGTACGCATTCTAACTCTGTGCGCATTCTAACGCTGTGTGCGTTCTAACGCTGTGTGCGTTCTAATGCTGTGCGCGTTCTAACTCTGTACGCATTCTAACTCTGTGCGCATTCTAACTCTGTGCGCGTTCTAACTCTGTGTGCGTTCTGACCCTCTGTACGTTCTGACCCTCTGTGCGTTCTAACTCTGTGCGCGTTCCAACTCTGTGCGCGTTCTAACTCTGTGCGCGTTCTAACTCTTTGTGCGTTCTAACTCTGTGCACGTTCTAACTTTTTGTGCTTTCGAACTGTCTTTATGTTCTAACGCTCTGTGTCTTCTAACGCTCGTTGTTTTCTAACGCTCTGTGTGTTCTAACTCAGTGTGCGTTCTGACCCTCTGTGCGTTCTGACCCTCTGGGCGTTCTAACTCTGTGCATGTTCTAACGCTCTGCGCGTTCTGATCCTCTGTGCGTTCTAAACCTCTGTGCGCGATCCAACTCTGTGCACATTCTAACTTTTTGTGCTTTCGAACTCTCTGTGCGTTCTAACGCTGTGTGCGTTCTAACGCTGTGTGCGTTCTAATGCTGTGCGCGTTCTAACTCTGTGCGCATTCTAACTCTGTGCGCGTTCTAACTCTGTGTGCGTTCTAACGCTATGCGCGTTCTAACTCTGTGTGCGTTCTAATGCTGTGCGCGTTCTAACTCTGTGTGCGTTCTAATGCTGTGCGCGTTCTAACTCTGTACGCGTGTAACGGATGTGAAATGGCTAGCTAGTTAGCGGGTACGCGCTACTAGCGTTTCAATCAGTTACGTCACTTGCTCTGAAACCTAGATGTAGTGTTGCCCCTTGCTCTGCAAGGGCCGCGGCCTTTGTGGAGCGATGGGTAAAGATGCTTCGTGGGCGACCGTTGTTGATGTGTGCAGAGGGTCCCTGGTTCGCGCCCGAGGTCGGGGCGAGGGGACGTACTAAAGTTACAACTGTTACATTGATGCTGTTGACCCGGGTCACTGGTTGATGCGGAAAAGGAGGAGGTTGAAAGGGGGGTGAGTGTAACGGATGTGAAATGGCTAGCTAGTTAGCGGGTACGCGCTAGTAGCGTTTCAATCAGTTAAGTCACTTGCTCTGAAACCTAGATGTAGTGTTGCCCCTTGCTCTGCAAGGGCCGTGGCCTTTGTGGAGCGATGGGTAAAGATGCTTCGTGGGCGACCGTTGTTGATGTGTGCAGAGGGTCCCTGGTTCGCGCCCGAGGTCGGGGCGAGGGGACGTACTAAAGTTATACTGTTACACGCGTTTTAATGCTGTGCGCGTTCTAACTCTGTATGTGTGTTCTAACTCTGTATGTGTTTTAACTCTGTGCGCGTTCTAACTTTGTATGTGTGTTCTAACTCTCTGTGTGCGTTCTAACTCTCTGTGTGTTCTAACTCTGTGCGCGTTCTAACTATCTGTGTGTTCTGACGCTCTGTGTGTGTGTGTTTGTGTGTTCGCAGCTCCTGGGCTTCGTGTACGCCTGTTACGTCGTCAGCGCCATCACTGAAGAGGAAGACAGCTGTGAGTACTACCTCTTAACTTGACACCCACACTCTCTCAATTCAGTTTCAATTGAAGGGCTTTATTGGCATGGGAAACATATGTTAACATTGCCAAAGCAAGTGAAGTAGATAGTAAACAAAAGTGAAATATACAATAAAAATTAACACCAAACATTACACTCACAGAAGTCCCAGAAAAATAAAGACATTTCAAATGTCATGTCTATATACAGTGTTGTAACGATGTGCAAATGGTTATAGTACAAAGGGGAAAATAAATAAACATAAATATGGGTTGTATTTACAATGGTGTCTGTTCTTCACTGGTTGCCCTTTTCTTGTGGCAACAGGTCACAAATCTTGCTGCTGTGATGGCACACTGTGGTATTTCACCCAGTAGATATGGGAGTTTATCAAAATTGGGTTTGTTTTCAAATTCTTTGTGGATCTGTGTAATCTGAGAGAAATATGTGTCTCTAATATGGCTATACATTTGGCAGGGGGTTAGGAATTGCAGCTCAGTTTCCACCTCATTTTGTGGGCAGTGCGCACATAGCCTGTCTTCTCTTGAGAGCCAGGTCTGCCTATGGCTGCTTTTCTCAATAGCAAGGCTATGCTCACTGAGTCTGTACATAGTCAAAGTGTTCCTTAAATTTGGGTCAATCACAGTGGTCAGGTATTCTGCCACTGTGTACTCTCTGTTTAGGGCCAAATAACATTCTAGTTTGCTCTGTTTATTTTTGTTAATTCTTTCCAGTGTATCAAGTAATTATCTTTTTGTTTTCTCATGATTTGTTTATGTCTAATTGTGTTGCTGTCCTGGGGCTCTGTGGGGTCTGTTTGTGTTTGTGAACAGAGCCCCAGGACCAGCTTGCTTAGGGGACTCTTCTCCAGGTTTATCTCTCTGTAGGTGATGGCTTTGTTATGGAAGGTTTGGGAATCGCTTCCTTTTAGGTGGTTGTAGTATTTAACGACTCTTATCTGGATTTTGATAATTAGCAGGTATCGGCCTATTTCTGCTCTGCATGCATTATTTGATGTTTTACGTTGTACACTGAGGATATTTTTGCAGAATTCTGCATGCAGTCTCTCAATTTGGTGTTTGTCCCATTTTGTGAATTCTTGGTTGGTGAGCTGACCCCAGACCTCACATCCATAAAGGGCAATGGGTTCTATAACTGATTCAAATATTTTTAGCCAGATTCTAATTGATATGTCAAATTTTATGTTCCTTTTGATGGCATAGAAGGCCCTTCTTGCCTTGTCTCTCAGCTCGTTCACAGCTTTGGGAAAGTTACCTGTGGCACTGATGTTTAGGCCGAGGTATGTATCGTTTTTTGTGTCCTCTAGGGCAACGGTGTCTAGATGGAATTTGTATTTCTGGTTCTGGTGACTGGACCTTTTTTGGAACACCAATATTTTTGTCTTACTGAGATTTACTGTTAGGGCCCAGGTCTGTCAGAATCTGTGCTGCTGTAGGCCCTCTTTGGTTGGTGACAGAAGCACCAGATCATCAGCAAACAGGAGACATTTGACTTCAGATTCTAGTAGGGTGAGTCCGGGTGCAGCAGACTGTTCTAGTGCCCTCGCCAAATTGTTGATATATATGTTGAAGTGGGTGGGGCTTAAACTGCATCCCTTAAGCTGCGTTCCTCTCACCTCACGGCCCTGTGGAAAGAAATGTGTGTGTTTTTTTCACACTTGTTGTTTGTGTACATGGATTTTATAATGTCATATGTTTTTCCCCCAACACCACTTTCCATCAATTTTGTGTAGCAGACCCTCATGCCAAATTGAGTCAAAAGCTTTTTTGAAATCAACAAAGCATGAGAAGACTTTGCCTTTGGTTTGGTTTGTTTGTTTGTCAACTGGGTGTGCAGGGTGAATACGTGGTCTGTCGTACAATAATTTGTTAAAAAGACAATTTGACATTTGCTCAGTACATTGTTAACGAGTCTGCTGTAAATGATAATGCAGAGGATTTTCACAAGGTTGCTGTGTTGATGCGTATTCCATGATAGTTATTGGGGTCAAATGTGTCTCCACTTTTGTGGATTGGGGTGATCAGTCCTTGGTTCCTAAGGATGATGCTAAGGATGATGCACTCACACACACACTCTCTCACTCACTCACACACACTCTCTCACTCTCTCTCTCACTCTCTCTCTCTCTCTCTCTCTCTCTCTCTCTCTCTCACACACACACACACACACACACACACACACACACACACACACACACACACACACACACACACTAAATGAACCACAACATGGCAAGACAGGAGATTTTTTTAAATGTTTTATTTTAGTTTAACCTTTATTTAACTAGGCAAGTCAGTTAAGAACAAATTCTTATTTACAATGACGGCCTACTCCGGCCAAACCTGACCGACGCTGGGCCAATTGTGTGCCGCCCTATGGGACTCCCAATCACAGCCGGATGTGGAGATAAGGAATAGGAGATGAGAGGGGGGCCTGTAGCTAATTAAAACTTCCCTCAATCCCTCCTCCACCTTGTCTGCCCCTCCCTTCCTCCCCTACCAGCTGTTCTCTGTCACTCTGTCTCCCCATCCAACCATTTCATTCTCTCCCTCACACCCTTGACCCAATTTTCTTTCCCTGTAGGTTCCTCACATTTTCATCACCTCTTCTCCCCAGCTGTCAGTTCTCATGGTGGTAGTCGGGGGTTGGTAGTGTGAAAAGCAGTGTGTTTTTGTCATCTGCAGACCAGTTCTGCTCCCACCCACCACTGCAATGTATCCATATTTTCTAGAAGTGCCTACGCTATATATATATATATATATAAATATATATATATATATATATATATATACTGATCAAAAATCTAAACACTATATATATATATTTTATGAACAAAAATAAAAACTATATATATATACATATATATATATATATATATATATATATATATACTGAACACAAATATTAACACTATATATATACACACCGTTGAAGTTGGAAGTTTACATACACCTTAGCCAAATACATTTAAACTCACTTTTTCACAATTCCTGACATTTAATCCTAGTAAAAATTCCCTGTCTTCGGTCAGTTGGGATCACTACTTTATTTTAAGAATGTGAAATGTCAGAATAATAGTAGAGAGAATGATTAATTTCAGATTTTATTTCTTTCATCACATTCCCAGTGGGTCAGAAAATGACATACACTCAATTAGTATTTGGTAGCATTGCCTTTAAATTGTTTAACTTGGGTCAAACGTTTCAGGTAGCCTTCCACAAGCTTCCCACAATAAGTTGGGTGAATTTTGGCCCATTCATCCTGACAGAGCTGGTGTAACTGAGTCAGGTTTGTAGGCCTCCTTGCTCGCACACACTTTTTCAGTTCTGCCCATAATTTTTCTATGGGATTGAGGTCAGGGCTTTGTGATGGCCACTCCAATACCTTGACTTTGTTGTCCTTAAGCCATTTTGCCACAACTTTGGAAGTATGCTTGGGGTCATTGTCCATTTGGAAGACCCATTTGTGACCAAGCTTTAACTTCCTGACCGATGTCTTGAGATGTTGCTTCAATATATCCACATAATTTTCCAGCAAAGCACCCCCACAACATGATGCTGCCACCCCTGTGCTTCACGGTTCGGATGGTGTTCTTCGGCTTGCAAGCCTCCCACTTTTTCCTCCAAACATAATGATGGTCATTATGGCCAAATAGTTATATTTTTGTTTCATCAGACCAGAGGACATTTCTCCAAAAAGTACAGTCTTTGTCCCCATGTGCAGTTGCAAACCGTAGTCTGGCTTTTTTATGGCAGTTTGGAGCAGTGGCTTCTTCCTTGCTGAGCGGCCTTTCAGGTTATGTCGATATAGGACTCGTTTTACTGTGGATATAGATACTTTTGTACCTGTTTCCTCCAGCATCTTCACAAGGTCCTTTGCTGTTGTTCTGGGATTGATTTGCAGTTTTCGCACCAAAGTACGTTCATCTCTAGGAGACAGAACGCATCTCCTTCCTGAGCGATATGATGGCTGCGTGGTCCCATGGTGTTTATACTTGCGTACTATTGTTTGTACAGATGAACGTGGTACCTTCAGGCGTTTGGAAATTGCTCCCAAGGATGAACCAGACTTGTGGAGGTCTACAATTTGTTTTCTGAGGTCTTGGATGACTTCTTTTGATTTTCCCATGATGTCAAGCAAGGAGGCACTGAGTTTGAAGGTAGGCCTTGAAATACATCCACAGGTACACCTCCAATTGACTCAAATTATGTCAATTAGCCTATCAGTATATATAGATACTGAGCAAAAATATAAACACAACATGCAACATTTTCAAAGATTTTACTGAGATACAGTTCATAGATGGAAATCAGTCAATTGAAATAAAAATCTTAGGCCCTAATCAATGGATATCACACCGCAGGTGAAGAAGACCGATGTGGAGGTTCTGGACTGGCGTGGTTACACATGGTCTGCAGTTGTTAGGCCGGTTGGATGTACGGCCAAATTATCTAAAACAACATTGGTAGGCTTATGGTTGAGAAATGAACATTCAATTATCTGGCAACAGCTCTGTTGGAAATTCCTGCAGTCAGCATGCCAATTGCACGCTCCCTCAACTCTGTGGCATTTTGTTGTGTAACAAAACTGCACATTTTAGAATGGCCTTTTATTGTCCACAGCACAAGGTGCACCTGTGTAAAGATCATGCTGTTTATTCAGCTTCTTGATATGCCACACCTTTCAGGTGGATGGATTATCTTGGCAAATTAGAAATGCTTACTAACAGGGATGTAAACAAATGTGTCCACAACATTTGAGAGAAATAAGCTTTTTGTGCAAATGGAAAATGTCTGGGATGTTTTATTTCAGCTCTTGAAGCATGTTACGTTTTATATTTTTGTTCAGTATAGTTGGCTCATACAGGGGGGGTTGAAGGGAGACATTTAGACACAGGAAATTGGTGAAGGGTGTGGAGAAAAAGGGAAAGATGAAAGAGAAGAGTGAGAAGAGATAGAGAGAGAGGGAGTGAGAAGAGGGAGAGAGAGAGGGAGTGAGAAGAGGTAGAGAGAGAGGGAGTGAGAAGAGGTAGAGAGAGGGAGTGAGAAGAGGTAGAGGTAGGGAGTGAGGAGGTAGAGGTAGGGAGTGAGGAGGTAGAGGTAGGGAGTGAGAAGGTAGAGAGAGGGAGTGAGAAGAGGGAGTGAGGAGGTAGAGGTAGGGAGTGAGGAGGTAGAGGTAGGGAGTGAGGAGGTAGAGGTAGGGAGTGAGGAGGTAGAGGTAGGGAGTGAGGAGGTAGAGGTAGGGAGTGAGGAGGTAGAGGTAGGGAGTGAGAAGAGGTAGAGGTAGGGAGTGAGAAGAGGTAGAGGTAGGGAGTGAGAAGAGGTAGAGGTAGGGAGTGAGAAGGGTAGAGGTAGGGAGTGAGAAGAGGTAGAGGTAGGGAGTGAGAAGAGGTAGAGGTAGGGAGTGAGAAGAGGTAGAGGTAGGGAGTGAGGGAGATGTAGAGGTAGGGGGTGAGGGAGACGAGGAGGTAGAGGTAGGGAGTGAGGGAGAAGAGGTAGAGGGAGGCATGGAGAAGAGGTAGAGGTAGGGAGGGAGGGAGAAGAGGAGGTAGAGGTAGGGAGGGAGGGAGAAGAGGTAGAGGGAGGGAGAAGAGGTAGAGGTAGGGAGGGAGGGAGAAGAGGAAGGGAAGTAGAAGAGGTAGGGAGGGAGAAGAGGTAGAGGTAGGGAGGGAGAAGAGGTAGAGGTAGGGAGTGAGAAGAGGTAGAGGTAGGGAGTGAGGCACACATCTGAAGAACAGCTCATGGTTGCAGTGACCTCATAGCCTCGAGGTCAGAGGTCACATCGAGGGTTAACCAATCAGGTGGCAGAAAACATTTAAGTGTGGTGACAATAGTTAATAGAATGCACATTTCTAACGGTTGTACACACAAGTTTAGTGAGTGAAAAGACATTTTGAAAGAAAGAGTGTGTGTGTTTGGGGCGGTTGGTGTGGAAGTACAATCAACTCTTCTTTGGTGGAGGTCACATACCAGAGTTTCAGTGGCTGTGAATGTTTAGTGTCGCCCTTAACTCGCCCGGCTCTGGGCGGTACTATCTCATAATCAATCACTCCTAAGTAATCCCCAGAGGGAAATACCATTCTGGTGGGGTGAGTCAACTTCAAAATAAGTAATTGACATTTCCCTCACAGTGGTTTCCCTTTTGGCTTTGTTTTTTGTGACCTCACGGCCCATCCATCCTTTGTGTGGACAGTTGGCACAGGTACTGTTTGTGTTAGAGTGGAGGGGACAGACGTTCACTTTGAATAGCACACAATGACAGACAGAGAACGTGTGTGTGTGTGTGAGTGTGTGTGCACGCGTAAGTGTGTGTGTGTGTGTGTGCGTGTGTGCGTGCGTGCGTGCGTGCGTGTGTGTGTGTGTGTGTGTAGGTAAGTAAGTGTGTGTCTTTGTACAAATAGATTGATAAGTACAGCAACAACACACTGAATAAAAATAGGGGAAAGAAAAATATGAAAGAGAAGTGGATGATTCTGTATTCTTTCCTAGTTTTAATTATTCAGGAGTTCTAGTCTGATCCTGGCTGGCTGGTTTTGGAAATTGAAAGCTGCTTTGAAACAGAGCTACACAGCCTCCAAGCCCTCTCTCTTTGATATTGTAATCAGCTCCATGCATGTGTACGTGTCTTCATTCTTTTCAATGCTATGCACGCACACACACATACACACACTCACACACACACCAACGTGCTATGCACGCACGCACACATACTCACACACACACCAACGTGCTATGCACGCACGCACACACACACATATACACACTCACACACACACACCAACGTGCTATGCTCGCTTCATTTCCACACTCATTTGAAGTGTCAGATTAGACTATGTTCCTTCACTGAGCTCCCCAGACTATGTTCCTTCACTGAGCTCCCCACACTATGTTCCTTCACTGAGCTCCCCAGACTATGTTCCTTCACTGAGCTCCCCAGACTTCATCAGCATCATTTTGTCCGCTTAAAGTTTTTCCTCACTTTTCTCCCTATCCTTCTCCTCACTTGTTCTCTTCTTTTTCTCCTCTCATACTCCTCCCTTCTCTCTTTATTTTCTCCTCGGTTCTTCTCTCTTGCATCTTTCCTCCCTTTCATTCTCTATGCAGGTACATGGAATGATTATATGTCAGGATCCATTTTAGACCTGAAAATGTAAAGGGATGTCTCTCTCTGTCTGTCTCTGTCTCTCTCTGTCTCTCTCTGTCTGTCTCTGTCTCTCTCTGTCTCTCTCTGGCTCTCTCTGTCTCTCTGGCTCTCTCTGTCTCTCTCTGTCTCTCTCTGTCTGTCTCTGGCTCTCTCTGGCTCTCTCTGGCTCTCTGTCTCTCTCTGGCTCTCTCTGGCTTTCTCTGTCTGTCTCTGGCTCTCTCTGGCTCTCTCTGGCTCTCTCTGGCTCTCTCTGGCTCTCTGTCTCTCTCTGGCTCTCTGGCTCTCTCTAGCTGGCTCTCTCTAGCTGGCTCTCTCTCTCTCTTTTTCTCTCTCTCTTTTTCTCTCTCTCTTTTTCTCTCTCTCTTTTTCTCTCTCTCTTTTTCTCTTTCTCTCTCTCTTTATCTCTCTCTTTATCTCTCTCTATTTGTCTCCCTCTCAGTCTGTAGGTATTGAAGGAAAGGTGAATAACTTTGAGGTCTCTGGTTATTCCTAGCTGCCTCATTAAGCCACTCTGGTTGATAAATATTCCGGCTCTGCATACCTCACCCACAAAGGAGAGGTGGAATACCTCACCCATACAGTAGAGAGGGGGAGGGGAAGATGAATGGAGAAACGAGGAGGACAGGAGAGAGAACAGAAATATTCAGATACTCTCCGCACCTGAGGAGATAAGTTAGAGGGGGAGGTAAAAACACTCACACAGACACACAGTCTTGTATAACTAACCTTGTGGGGACACACAATTCAGTCCCATTCAAAATCATATTTTCCCTGACCCTAACCTGTACTCTCACCCTAACCTTAACCCTAACCCAAAAACCTAACCTTCACCCTAAACCTAACCCTAAAATTAACCCTAACCCTAACACTAATTCTAACCTTAACCCTAAACCCCCTAGAAATAACATTTGACCTTGTGGGGACCAACAAAATGTCCCCAGTTGGTAAAATGTTTGTTTGTTTACTATTTTACTATTTTACTATTTACTATTTACCACAAGAATAGTTAAACACGTCCACACACACACACACACACACACACACACACACACACACACACACACACACACACACACACACACACACACACACACACACACACTCCGGCAAAGGAGAACCGGAAAGGACAGAACAATGAGCATCACACTCAGCTCAAGGATCAGCTTTATTTCTCTCAGGCCTTAGTGTATGTTCCTATTAGTATGAGCTGGAGTGCTGAGTGTGTGCATGTGTTTGCGTGTCCAGTTATCAGTATAGAGCAGACACCCAGGCGGAGCGAGTGGAGGGGAAAAGCCTCTTTGGAAAGTAGGTCAGAGAGTTACCCGCGTAGCATAAGCTTTATCCTAGCGTTAGCTTAGCATTAGCCTAGTGTGACGGCTAACTGTGGCGCGCACCTCTGTGCTGACTCACTGTCTCAGTAAAACCTCTGGAGTCAAATGAGAAAAAAAGAAGGGAGGAAGAGGAAGGGAGATAAGTAAATAGAAGAATGATGGGATAATGAACCTGGGGTGCGATAGAGTGAGATAAAAGGGAGGGTAGGAAGGAGGGAGGGAGGCGGTTGGGAGAGAGGGAGGGAGTAAGGCGGGTGGGAAGCTGGGTGGGAGAGAACGTGGGAGAGGGGGAGGGAGTAAGGAGGGTGGGCGAGAGGGTGGGAGAGAGGGAGGGAGTAAGGAGGGTGGGAAGGAGGGAGGGAGAGAGGAAGGAGGGTGGGAAGGAGGGAGGGAGAAAGATGTAAAGAAAGAGGAAAGGGGAGCGAGGGGAGGGGATGAAAGTAAGTAAGAGTGAGATGGATGGATACGGGTAACAGAGCCAGAGAGAGAGAAAGAATGTGAGGGTAAAGTGGGAGACATCGGACAATAGAGGGAGGGAGTGTGCAAATAGTGAATGAGATGGATAAATTGGGACATAGCCTTATGATGAATTCTCTTTGAAGCCAATGGTCTGTAGTGCAGTAGCTCAGTGGCAGCAGATCCTTCATAATTAGTTTATTGGGACACGTCCGGTTTTCTCCGGCCGGTTTCCCTTTGTATAAACTTTGACACAGGGCCAGTTTCCATTTATATTAACTGTATTGGCAAGGACCTGTTTCCATAGGGATTCTTTGTCAGTCACCCCCAATGCAAGCTCATCACTCTGTTACCACGGTGATGTGATGTGCACCTTCATTCCCTCCTTCACTCTTTGTGCTGATGACAAAGTTAAACATTTAAACACAAAACAACACACACGCACGCACGCACGCACGCACACACACACACACACACACACACACACACACACACAAACAAACTCCTTCCCTCTGAAGTGTGTGTGTGTGTGTGTGTGTGTGTGTGTGTGTGTGTGTGTGTGTGTGTGTGTGTGTGTGTGTGTGTGTGTGTGTGTGTGTGTGTGTGTGTGTGTGTGTGTGTGTGTGTGTGTGTGTGTGTTTGAGCGTGTGTGTGTGTGTTTGAGCGTGTGTGTGTGTGTTTGAGTGTGTGTGTGAGCGTGTGCGCGTGTGTGTGTGTGTTTGAGCGTGTGTGTGTGTGTGTGTGTGTGTTTGAGCGTGTGTGTGTGTGTTTGAGTGTGTGTGTGTGTGAACGTGTGTGTGTGAGCGTGTGCGCGTGTGTGTGTGTGTGTTTGAGCGTGTGTGTGTGTGTGTGTGTGTGTGTGTGTGTTTGAGCGTGTGTGTGTGTGTGTGTGTGTGTTTGAGCGTGTGCGTGCGTCAGGGCTCCAGTCATGACTGTGTTTTTTATCTTATCATGACCAGATCCACAGACGGACTCAGTGGTCCAGCCCTGTCGTTCTCTCCTCTCCCTCGCCTCTCTTTTTTTATTCCCTCTTTTCCTCTCACACTCTCCCCATCCATCTCTCTCCTGCCCTGTTCTTTTTTGTTTTTCCACTCTGTTCTTTAAATCTGCTTGTCTGTAATTTATCTCCTTTTATCTCAGTCTGTCTCTACCCCATCCTCTCTCTCTCTTTCTCACCCCCCCACCTTTTTCTCTCTCTCTCTCTGTCTCTCTCACCTCCCTCTCTCTCTCATGTCCCTCTCTCTTTCAATTCAATTTGTTTTATTGGCATGACAATATGTTATTGCCAAAGTGTACTCTGGAGATGAAGTGATACATTTACAATATTAACATAACTAAAATAATAATAATCAAGACTGTCAACAGGACAACAGTAACAGCAATACATTTACATTTACATTTAAGTCATTTAGCAGACGCTCTTATCCAGAGCGACTTACAAATTGGTGCGTTCACCTTATGACATCCAGTGGAACAGCCACTTTACAATAGTGCATCTAAATCTTTTAAGGGGGGGGGGGGGGGGATCAGAAGGATTACTTTATCCTATCATAGCTATTCCTTAAAGAGGTGGGGTTTCAGGTGTCTCCGGAAGGTGGTGATTGACTCCGCTGTCCTGGCGTCGTGGGGAAGTTTGTTCCACCATTGGGGTGCCAGAGCAGCGAACAGTTTTGACTGGGCTGAGCGGGAACTGTACTTCCTCAGAGGTAGGGAGGCGAGCAGGCCAGAGGTGGATGAACGCAGTGCCCTTGTTTGGGTGTAGGGCCTGATCAGAGCCTGAAGGTACTGAGGTGCCGTTCCCCTCACAGCTCCGTAGGCAAGCACCATGGTCTTGTAGTGGATGCGAGCTTCAACTGGAAGCCAGTGGAGAGAGCGGAGGAGCGGGGTGACGTGAGAGAACTTGGGGAGGTTGAACACCAGACGGGCTGCGGCGTTCTGGATGAGTTGTAGGGGTTTAATGGCACAGGCAGGGAGCCCAGCCAACAGCGAGTTGCAGTAATCCAGACGGGAGATGACAAGTGCCTGGATTAGGATCTGCGCCGCTTCCTGTGTGAGACAGGGTCGTACTCTGCGGATGTTGTAGAGCATGAACCTACAGGAACGGGCCACTGCCTTGATGTTAGTTGAGAAGCAATAATCAAGGGCCAAAATAACTATACATTGAACAATAACAATAACAATGGCATAGAGGACATGTGCAGGTTGGTTGGTCTGTCAGACACTGTCACTCATTTTATGGCAGGTAGCAATTTAGTGCGCTGCCAACCCACAGCTCTCTGCGTCCTCCCCCAACAGGATGGGTAGCCTATCCTCATCAGAGAGGTCTTTACCTTGAATAAGGGTTTCAAATTTAGGGAAATTACACTATCTAGTTGTTTTATATTTTTGACATTTTGTCAGGAAATGCAGCTCTGTCTCTGGTTCTGCTGTGGTGCTGTGGCTGCACAGCCTTCCCTCTACAGGGAGACAGGTTTCCTCTCTCTTTTCTCCATCTTAGAAAGGCATTGTGAGAGGTAGACAGATAGATGGTCCATGTCTCTGTTAGTTAAGCGTAGCGCCTGTGACGTTAAACATTTCCTCTCCGTAGTAAAAACAGTCATCTCCTTAAATTACTGCTTATTTATTTACTCCACATGAACACATTGAGCCACATACCTGTCATATTATGCTTTCATGTAGAGGTGGTACGGTCAACTCTGCTCGCATGATGAGTAGCCGAAGACTTGGCCTTGGCTTCAGCTCAGTGGAATAACATCTGAGCAGTGAGGACGACACAGATTCAATACTTAGTGTGTAACGTTGGGATCAGTTCATTTCTCAAGACTGCTCTGCACATCACACTAAATCTACAGTAGGTGAACATCTTCAGTTGATTAAAGATATACAGCACTGGGAGAGGTTAACTCTCACATATGATAAAAACCATATTTCCTGGTTGCTACTCTACACTGCCACACAGGTTAGTACATGTATCACTGGAACAGCATGAAAACAGCACAATTATATCACACACAATGTCTACCAGCTCTCACAGTCTCACGTCAGATGTTCAAATGTTCCATTTCAAAGGTTTTCCAAACGTCAGAAATCAGGTTAAGGTTAAGTTAAGGTTAAGTTCAGGCGTTATCTCCAAAATCTTAAGGTAAGGCATTAACTCTGAATGGTTAAGGTGATGGTTAAGGTTTGGGATAGGCTTAAAACGAAAATATCAAAAACGACTTTCTATCGCTGGATTTGAATTTGCAACCTTTGGAACCAGGGGCAGATGCTTACACCCATCCGCCATCCCCGTCCACAATGCCCTAGCAAAACCAAAACCTACTTGAAGTTAACAGCGCATACCGGTTTCGATGTCATCTCCTGACATCGTCAGACGTCGAATACTGACTTGTTTCACGGGTGACCTGGCTGGTCTGGCACAGTGTGATTTTCACAGTCACTATCTCGCTCTATCTCTCCCATACTCTCTCTCGCTCTGTGTCTTGACGTTCTGCTATGCAAGAGATCAGGGGGAGAGAAAATTACATCATCATTATTTTAACCTTTATTTAACTTGGCAAGTCAGTTAAGAACAAATTCTTATTTACAATGACGGCCTACTGGGGAACAGTCTTGTTCAGGGACAGAATGACAGATTTTTACCTTGTCAGCTCAGGGATTCGAGCCAGCAACCTTTTGGTTACTGGCCCAACACTCTTACCACTAGGCTACCTGCCACCCCATTATCCCCTAACCATATTCTTCAGCACACTGCTTATCATGGCAGGACATGGAACCCAGCCTGCTTGTAATAAGAATATCACTTGCCGTTTGCGTGCATGTGTGTGTGCATGTTAGTGTGTGTTTAACCTTTGTTCGTGTTACTCACTTTACTCGAGTGGCCACTTCCTGATAACTCAGCCTGTGTGTGATGGACCAACTCCAGTGGCTGGGTTTGGGCTCTCTATATCACAAACTGAGAATCCCAAGGAGCCGGAATGGAGACAGATGTTAACTTGTCACTCCTATTCTTGATTAATCTGACGATAACTAGCCCTTTCAGGAACACTAGTTAATGCAATGCACTTCAAATATTCAATTTGCCTATTCCTATCTCTCAAAAAAGCACTGTTCCAGAAAGTGGAGACACTTCTGGATTAGTTATCTTTATGAAACAACATTACAATCCGGCTCCAACGATGCGCCAGCATTACGATCCTGCTCTAACGATGTGCCAGCATTACAATCCTGCTCTAACGATGCACCAGCATTACGATCCGGCTCTAACGATGTGCCAGCATTACGATCCTGCTCTAACGATGTGCCAGCATTACAATCATGCTCTAACGATGTGCCAGCATTACGATCCGGCTCTAACGATGTGCCAGCATTACGATCCTGCTCTAACGATGTGCCAGCATTACGATCCTTCTCTAACGATGCACCAGCATTACGATCCTGCTCTAACGATGTGCCAGCATTACGATCCTGCTCTAACGATGTGCCAGCATTACGATCCTGCTCTAACGATGTGCCAGCATTACGATCCTGCTCTTACGATGTGCCAGCATTACGATCCTGCTCTTACGATGTGCCAGCATTACGATCCTGCTCTAACGATGCGCCAGCATTACGATCCTGCTCTAACGATGCGCCAGCATTACGATCCTGCTCTAACGATGCGCCAGCATTACGATCCTGCTCTAACGATGCGCCAGCATTACGATCCTGCTCTAACGATGTGGCAGATTCACTGCATCCTGTTGTTTACTGGACTCTTGTATCCATGGTGATAATAAATGCATTCTGTTTTTGCACACGTTCCTTTAACCTAATCTCATTGGCCCTGTGTCAGTCAGAGTGACAAGCATAACACACTCTGTCCTTTCCACTCTTTTTCCCCCTCTCGCTCTCTCTCTCTCTCGCTCCCTATCTCACTGTTTGCTCCGCTCCGTCCTTCTCTTTTCTGAGTAAATATACAGAGAGTTGGTCTCTTGGTCGATCACTTAGTGAAGGTCACCGTCTGTGTTTCCGCGATAAAGAGCTTATTTTGACAGCTGCCTGAACTCGCCTCCTCCTCTACCCTCGCTGCCTCGTCCCCTACCATCACTGCCTCCTCCCCTACCCTCGCTGCCTTGTCCCCTACCCTCACTGCCTCCTCCCCTACCCTCGCTCCCTCGTCCCCTACCCTCACTGCCTCGTCCCCTACCCTCACTGCCTCGTCCCCTACCCTCACTACCTTCTCCCCTACCCTCACTGCCTCCTCCCCTACCCTCACTGCCTCGTCCCCTACCCTCACTGCCTCGTCCCCTACCCTCACTACCTTCTCCCCTACCCTCACTGCCTCCTCCCCTACCCTCACTGCCTCGTCCCCTACGCTCACTGCCTCCTCCCCTACGCTCACTGCCTTGTCCCCTACGCTCACTGCCTCCTCCCCTACGCTCACTGCCTCGTCCCCTACCCTCACTACCTTCTCCCCTACCCTCACTGCCTCCTCCCCTACCCTCACTGCCTCCTCCCCTACGCTCACTGCCTTGTCCCCTGCGCTCACTGCCTCGTCCCCTACCCTCACTACCTTCTCCCCTACCCTCACTGCCTCCTCCCCTACGCTCACTGCCTCCTCCCCTACCCTCACTGCCTTCTGCCCTACCCTCACTGCCACCTCCACTACGCTCACTGCCTCCTCCCTTACCCTCACTGCCTCCTCCCCTACCCTCACTGCCTCCTCCCCTACCCTCACTGCCTCGTCCCCTACTCTCACTGCCTCCTCCCCTACGCTCACTGCCTCATCCCCTACGCTCACTGCCTTCTTCCCTACGCTCACTGCCTCCTCCCCTACCCTCACTGCCTCCTCCACTACGCTCACTGCCTCCTCCACTACCCTCACTGCCTCCTCCTCTACCATCACTGCCTCCTCCACTACGCTCATTTCCTCCTCCCCTACGCTAACTGCCTCCTCCCCTACCCTCACTGCCTCGTCCACAACGCTCACTGCCTCGTCCCCTACGCTCACTGCCTCGTCCCCTACGCTCACTGCCTCGTCCCCTACGCTCACTGCCTCCTCCCCTACCCTCACTGCCTCCTCCACTACGCTCACTGCCTCCTCCCCTACCCTCACTGCCTCCTCCCCTACCCTCACTGCCTCCTCCCCTACGCTCACTGCCTCCTCCCCTACGCTCACTGCCTCCTCCCCTACGCTCACTGCCTCCTCCCCTACGCTCACTGCCTCCTCCCTTACGCTCACTGCCTCCTCCCCTACCCTCACTGCCTCCTCCACCACGCTCACTGCCTCCTCCCCTACCCTCACTGCCTCCTCCCCTACGCTCACTTCCTCCTCCCCTACGCTCACTTCCTCCTCCCCTACGCTCACTGCCTCGTCCCCTACGCTCACTGCCTCGTCCCCTACGCTCACTGCCTCCTCCCCTACGCTCACTGCCTCCTCCACTACGCTCACTGCCTCCTCCCCTACCCTCACTGCCCCCTCCACAACGCTCACTGCCTCGTCCCCTACCCTCACTGCCTCCTCCCCTACGCTCACTGCCTCGTCCCCTACCCTCACTGCCTCCTCCACTACGCTCACTGCCTCCTCCCCTACGCTCACTGTCTCCTCCCCTACCCTCACTGCCTCCTGCCCCCTCCTCTATCCTCACTGCCTCCTCCCCTACCATCACTGCCTCCTCCACTACACTCACTGCCTCCTCCACTACACTCACTTCCCCCTCCCCTACGCTCACTGCCTCCTCCCCTACGCTCACTGCCTCCTCCCCTACGCTCACTGCCTCATCCCCTACCCTCACTGCCTCCACCCCTACGCTCACTGCCTAGTCCCCTACGCTCACTCCCTCCTCCCCTACGCTCACTGCCTCCTCCCCTACGCTCACTGCCTCCTCCCCTACGCTCACTGCCTCGTCCCCTACGCTCACTGCCTCCTCCACCACGCTCACTGCCCCCTCCTCTATCCTCACTGCCTCCTCCCCTACCATCACTGCCTCCTCCACTACGCTCACTGCCTCCTCCACTACACTCACTGCCCCCTCCCCTACGCTCACTGCCTCCTCCCCTACCCTCACTGCCTCCTCCACCACGCTCACTGCCTCCTCCCCTACGCTCACTGCATCCTCCCCTACCCTCACTGCCTCCTCCCCTACGCTCACTCACTCGCCCCCTACGCTCACTGCCTCCGCCTCTACGCTCACTGCCTCGTCCCCTACGCTCACTGCCTCCTCCACCACGCTCACTGCCTCCTCCCCTACCCTCACTGCCTCCTCCCCTACCCTCACTGGCTCGTCCCCTACACTCACTGCCTCGTCCCCTACCCTCACTACCTCCTCCCCTACCCTCACTGCCTCCTCCACTACGCTCACTGCCTCCTCCCCTACCCTCACTGCCTCCTCCCTTACCCTCACTGCCTCCTCCCTTACCCTCACTGCCTCCTCCCCTACCCTCACTGCCTCCTCCCCTACCCTCACTGCCTCCTGCCCTACCCTCACTGCCTCCTGCCCTACCCTCACTGCCTCCTTCCCTACCCTCACTGCCTCGTCCCCTGCTCTCACTGCCTCCTCCCCTACTCTCACTGCCTCCTCCCCTACGCTCACTGCCTCCTCCCCTACCCTCACTGCCTCCTCCCCTACCCTCACTGCCTCCACCACCACGCTCACTGCCTCCTACCCTCACTGCCTCCTCCCCTACCCTCAATTCCTCCTCCCCTACGCTCACTGCCTCCTCCCCTACGCTCACTTCCACCTCCCCTACCCTCACTGCCTCGTCCCCTACGCTCACTGCCTCGTCCCCTACGCTCACTGCCTCGTCCCCTACGCTCACTGCCTCCCCCCCTACCCCCACTGCCTCCTCCACTACGGTCACTGCCTCCTCCCCTACCCTCACTGTCTCCTCCCCTACCCTCACTGCCTCATCCCCTATGCTCACTGCCTCCTCCCCTACGCTCACTGCCTCATCCCCTACGCTCACTGCCTCCTCCCCTACGCTCACTGCCTCGTCCCCTACGCTCACTCCCTCCTCCCCTACGCTCACTGCCTCCTCCCCTACCCTCACTGCCTCCTCCACTAAACTCACTGCCTCCTCCCCTACGCTCACTGCCTCCTCCGCTACCCTCACTGCCTCCTCCCCTACGCTCACTGCCTCCTCCCCTACCCTCACTGCCCCTCCCCTACGCTCACTGCCTCGTCCCCTACGCTCACTGCCTCGTCCCCTACGCTCACTGCCTCCTCCCCTACGCTCACTGCCTCGTCCCCTACGCTCACTGCCTCCTCCCCTACGCTCACTGCCTCGTCCCCTACGCTCACTGCCTCCTCCCCTACCCTCACTGCCTCCTCCCCTACCCTCACTGCCTCCTCCACTACGCTCACTGCCTCCTCCCCTACCCTCACTGCCTCCTCCACTACTCTGACTGCCTCGTCCCCTACCCTTACTGCATACTCCCCTAGGCTCATTGCCTTGTCCCCTAACCTCATTGCTCCATTCCCTACACTCACTGCCTCCTCCCCTACGCTCACTGCCTCCTCCCCTACGCTCACTGCCTCCTTCCCTACGCTCACTGCCTCCTCCCTTACGCTCACTGCCTCCTCCCCTTCGCTCACTGCCTCCTTCCCTACGCTCACTGCCTCCTCCACTACGCTCACTTCCTCCTTCCCTACCCTCACTGCCTCCTCCCTTACCCTCACTGCCTCCTCCCCTACCCTCACTGCCTCCTCCCCTACCCTCACTGCCTCGTCCCCTACTCTCACTTCCGCCTCCCCTACGCTCACTGCCTCCTCCCCTACCCTCACTGCCTCGTCCCCTACCCTCACTGCCTCCTCCTCTATCCTCACTGCCTCCTCCCCTACCATCACTGCCTCCTCCCCTACGCTCACTGCCTCCTCCACTACACTCACTGCCCCCTCCCCTACGCTCACTGCCTCGTCCCCTACGCTCACTGCCTCGTCCCCTACGCTCACTGCCTCGTCCCCTACGCTCACTGCCTCCCCCCCTACCCCCACTGCCTCCTCCACTACGCTCACTGCCTCCTCCCCTACCCTCACTGTCTCCTCCCCTACCCTCACTGCCTCATCCCCTATGCTCACTGCCTCCTCCCCTACGCTCACTGCCTCATCCCCTACGCTCACTGCCTCCTCCCCTACGCTCACTGCCTCGTCCCCTACGCTCACTCCCTCCTCCCCTACGCTCACTGCCTCCTCCCCTACCCTCACTGCCTCCTCCACTAAACTCACTGCCTCCTCCCCTACGCTCACTGCCTCCTCCCCTACGCTCACTGCCTCCTCCCCTACCCTCACTGCCTCCTCCCCTACCCTCACTGCCCCCTCCCCTACGCTCACTGCCTCGTCCCCTACGCTCACTGCCTCGTCCCCTACGCTCACTGCCTCCTCCCCTACGCTCACTGCCTCGTCCCCTACGCTCACTGCCTCCTCCCCTACGCTCACTGCCTCGTCCCCTACGCTCACTGCCTCCTCCCCTACCCTCACTGCCTCCTCCCCTATGCTCACTTCCTCCTCCCCTACCCTCACTGCATCCTCCACTACGCTCACTGCCTCCTCCCCTACCCTCACTGCCTCCTCCACTACTCTGACTGCCTCGTCCCCTACCCTTACTGCATACTCCCCTAGGCTCATTGCCTTGTCCCCTAACCTCATTGCTCCATTCCCTACACTCACTGCCTCCTCCCCTACGCTCACTGCCTCCTCCCCTACGCTCACTGCCTCGCCCCCTACGCTCACTGCCTCCTCCCCTATGCTCACTGCCTCCTCCCCTACGCTCACTGCCTCGTCCCCTACGCTCACTGCCTCGTCCCCTACGCTCACTGCCTCCTCCCCTACGCTCACTGCCTCGTCCCCTACGCTCACTGCCTCCTCCCCTACGCTCACTGCCTCGTCCCCTACGCTCACTGCCTCCTCCCCTACCCTCACTGCCTCCTCCCCTACCCTCACTGCCTCCTCCACTACGCTCACTGCCTCCTCCCCTACCCTCACTGCCTCCTCCACTACTCTGACTGCCTCGTCCCCTACCCTTACTGCATACTCCCCTAGGCTCATTGCCTTGTCCCCTAACCTCATTGCTCCATTCCCTACACTCACTGCCTCCTCCCCTACGCTCACTGCCTCCTCCCCTACGCTCACTGCCTCCTTCCCTACGCTCACTGCCTCCTCCCTTACGCTCACTGCCTCCTCCCCTTCGCTCACTGCCTCCTTCCCTACGCTCACTGCCTCCTCCACTACGCTCACTTCCTCCTTCCCTACCCTCACTGCCTCCTCCCTTACCCTCACTGCCTCCTCCCCTACCCTCACTGCCTCCTCCCCTACCCTCACTGCCTCGTCCCCTACTCTCACTTCCGCCTCCCCTACGCTCACTGCCTCCTCCCCTACGCTCACTGCCTCCACCACTACGCTCACTGCCTCCTCCCCTACCCTCACAGCCTCCTCCCCTACCCTCACTTCCGCCTCCCCCACGCTCACTGCCTCCTACCCTCACTCCCTCCTCCCCTACGCTCACTGCCTCCTCCCCTACCCTCACTGCCTCCTCCACTAAACTCACTGCCTCCTCCCCTACGCTCACTGCCTCCTCCCCTACGCTCACTGCCTCCTCCCCTACCCTCACTGCCTCCTCCCCTACCCTCACTGCCCCCTCCCCTACGCTCACTGCCTCGTCCCCTACGCTCACTGCCTCGTCCCCTACGCTCACTGCCTCCTCCCCTACGCTCACTGCCTCGTCCCCTACGCTCACTGCCTCCTCCCCTACGCTCACTGCCTCGTCCCCTACGCTCACTGCCTCCTCCCCTACCCTCACTGCCTCCTCCCCTATGCTCACTTCCTCCTCCCCTACCCTCACTGCATCCTCCACTACGCTCACTGCCTCCTCCCCTACCCTCACTGCCTCCTCCACTACTCTGACTGCCTCGTCCCCTACCCTTACTGCATACTCCCCTAGGCTCATTGCCTTGTCCCCTAACCTCATTGCTCCATTCCCTACACTCACTGCCTCCTCCCCTACGCTCACTGCCTCCTCCCCTACGCTCACTGCCTCGCCCCCTACGCTCACTGCCTCCTCCCCTATGCTCACTGCCTCCTCCCCTACGCTCACTGCCTCCACCACTACGCTCACTGCCTCCTCCCCTACCCTCACTGCCTCCTCCCCTACCCTCACTTCCGCCTCCCCCACGCTCACTGCCTCCTACCCTCACTGCCTCCTCCCCTACCCTCAATTCCTCCTCCCCTACGCTCACTGCCTCCTCCCCTACGCTCACTTCCACCTCCCCTACCCTCACTGCCTCGTCCCCTACGCTCACTGCCTCGTCCCCTACGCTCACTGCCTCGTCCCCTACGCTCACTGCCTCCCCCCCTACCCCCACTGCCTCCTCCACTACGCTCACTGCCTCCTCCCCTACCCTCACTGTCTCCTCCCCTACCCTCACTGCCTCATCCCCTATGCTCACTGCCTCCTCCCCTACGCTCACTGCCTCATCCCCTACGCTCACTGCCTCCTCCCCTACGCTCACTGCCTCGTCCCCTACGCTCACTCCCTCCTCCCCTACGCTCACTGCCTCCTCCCCTACCCTCACTGCCTCCTCCACTAAACTCACTGCCCCCTCCCCTACGCTCACTGCCTCCTCCCCTACGCTCACTGCCTCCTCCCCTACCCTCACTGCCTCCTCCCCTACCCTCACTGCCCCCTCCCCTACGCTCACTGCCTCGTCCCCTACGCTCACTGCCTCGTCCCCTACGCTCACTGCCTCCTCCCCTACGCTCACTGCCTCGTCCCCTACGCTCACTGCCTCCTCCCCTACGCTCACTGCCTCGTCCCCTACGCTCACTGCCTCCTCCCCTACCCTCACTGCCTCCTCCCCTATGCTCACTTCCTCCTCCCCTACCCTCACTGCATCCTCCACTACGCTCACTGCCTCCTCCCCTACCCTCACTGCCTCCTCCACTACTCTGACTGCCTCGTCTCCTACCCTTACTGCATACTCCCCTAGGCTCATTGCCTTGTCCCCTAACCTCATTGCTCCATTCCCTACACTCACTGCCTCCTCCCCTACGCTCACTGCCTCCTCCCCTACGCTCACTACCTCGCCCCCTACGCTCACTGCCTCCTCCCCTATGCTCACTGCCTCCTCCCCTACGCTCACTGCCTCCTCCCCTACGCTCACTGCCTCCTTCCCTACGCTCACTGCCTCCTCCCTTACGCTCACTGCCTCCTCCCCTTCGCTCACTGCCTCCTTCCCTACGCTCACTGCCTCCTCCACTACGCTCACTTCCTCCTCCCCTACCCTCACTGCCTCCTCCCTTACCCTCACTGCCTCCTCCCCTACCCTCACTGCCTCCTCCCCTACCCTCACTGCCTCGTCCCCTACTCTCACTTCCTCCTCCCCTACTCTCACTTCCTCCTCCCCTACTCTCACTGCCTCCTCCCCTACGCTCACTGCCTCCTCCCCTACCCTCACTGCCTCCACCACCACGCTCACTGCCTCCTCCCCTACCCTCACTGCCTCCTCCCCTACCCTCACTTCCGCCTCCCCTACGCTCACTGCCTCCTCCCCTACCCTCACTGCCTCGTCCCCTACCCTCACTGCCTCCTCCTCTATCCTCACTGCCTCCTCCCCTACCATCACTGCCTCCTCCCCTACGCTCACTGCCTCCTCCACTACACTCACTGCCCCCTCCCCTACGCTCACTGCCTCGTCCCCTACGCTCACTGCCTCGTCCCCTACGCTCACTGCCTCGTCCCCTACGCTCACTGCCTCCCCCCCTACCCCCACTGCCTCCTCCACTACGCTCACTGCCTCCTCCCCTACCCTCACTGTCTCCTCCCCTACCCTCACTGCCTCATCCCCTATGCTCACTGCCTCCTCCCCTACGCTCACTGCCTCATCCCCTACGCTCACTGCCTCCTCCCCTACGCTCACTGCCTCGTCCCCTACGCTCACTCCCTCCTCCCCTACGCTCACTGCCTCCTCCCCTACCCTCACTGCCTCCTCCACTAAACTCACTGCCTCCTCCCCTACGCTCACTGCCTCCTCCCCTACGCTCACTGCCTCCTCCCCTACCCTCACTGCCTCCTCCCCTACCCTCACTGCCCCCTCCCCTACGCTCACTGCCTCGTCCCCTACGCTCACTGCCTCGTCCCCTACGCTCACTGCCTCCTCCCCTACGCTCACTGCCTCGTCCCCTACGCTCACTGCCTCCTCCCCTACGCTCACTGCCTCGTCCCCTACGCTCACTGCCTCCTCCCCTACCCTCACTGCCTCCTCCCCTATGCTCACTTCCTCCTCCCCTACCCTCACTGCATCCTCCACTACGCTCACTGCCTCCTCCCCTACCCTCACTGCCTCCTCCACTACTCTGACTGCCTCGTCCCCTACCCTTACTGCATACTCCCCTAGGCTCATTGCCTTGTCCCCTAACCTCATTGCTCCATTCCCTACACTCACTGCCTCCTCCCCTACGCTCACTGCCTCCTCCCCTACGCTCACTGCCTCGCCCCCTACGCTCACTGCCTCCTCCCCTATGCTCACTGCCTCCTCCCCTACGCTCACTGCCTCCTCCCCTACGCTCACTGCCTCCTTCCCTACGCTCACTGCCTCCTCCCTTACGCTCACTGCCTCCTCCCCTTCGCTCACTGCCTCCTTCCCTACGCTCACTGCCTCCTCCACTACGCTCACTTCCTCCTCCCCTACCCTCACTGCCTCCTCCCTTACCCTCACTGCCTCCTCCCCTACCCTCACTGCCTCCTCCCCTACCCTCACTGCCTCGTCCCCTACTCTCACTTCCTCCTCCCCTACTCTCACTTCCTCCTCCCATACTCTCACTGCCTCCTCCCCTACGCTCACTGCCTCCTCCCCTACCCTCACTGCCTCCACCACCACGCTCACTGCCTCCTCCCCTACCCTCACTGCCTCCTCCCCTACCCTCACTTCCGCCTCCCCTACGCTCACTGCCTCCTCCCCTACCCTCACTGCCTCGTCCCCTACCCTCACTGCCTCCTCCTCTATCCTCACTGCCTCCTCCCCTACCATCACTGCCTCACCCCCTACGCTCACTGCCTCCTCCACTACACTCACTGCCCCCTCCCCTACGCTCACTGCCTCGTCCCCTACGCTCACTGCCTCCTCCCCTACGCTCACTGCCTCCTCCCCTACGCTCATTGCCTCCTCCACCACGCTCACTGCCTCCTCCCCTACGCTCACTGCCTCCTCCCCTACCCTCACTGCCTCCTCCCCTACGCTCACTCCCTCGCCCCCTACGCTCACTGCCTCCTCCCCTACGCTCACTGCCTCGTCCCCTACACTCACTGCCTCCTCCACCACGCTCACTGCCTCCTCCCCTACCCTCACTGCCTCCTCCCCTACCCTCACTGCCTACTCCCCTACGCTCACTGCCTCGTCCCCTACACTCACTGCCTCGTCCACTACCCTCACTACCTCCTCCCCTACCCTCACCGCCTACTCCACTACGCTCACTGCCTCCTCCCCTACCCTCACTGCCTCCTCCCTTACCCTCACTGCCTCCTCCCCTACCCTCACTGCCTCCTCCCCTACCCTCACTGCCTCCTTCCCTACCCTCACTGCCTCGTCCCCTGCTCTCACTGCCTCCTCCCCTACTCTCACTGCCTCCTCCCCTACGCTCACTGCCTCCTCCCCTACCCTCACTGCCTCCTCCCCTACCCTGACTGCCTCCACCACCACGCTCACTGCCTCCTACCCTCACTGCCTCCTCCCCTACCCTCAATTCCTCCTCCCCTACGCTCACTGCCTCGCCCCCTACGCTCACTGCCTCCTCCCCTATGCTCACTGCCTACTCCCCTACGCTCACTGCCTCCTTCCCTACGCTCACTGCCTCCTCCCTTACGCTCACTGCCTCCTCCCCTTCGCTCACTGCCTCCTTCCCTACGCTCACTGCCTCCTCCACTACGCTCACTTCCTCCTCCCCTACCCTCACTGCCTCCTTCCCTACCCTCACTGCCTCCTCCCCTACCCTCACTGCCTCGTCCCCTACTCTCACTTCCTCCTGCCCTACTCTCACTGCCTCCTCCCCTACGCTCACTGCCTCCTCCCCTACCCTCACTGCCTCCACCACCACGCTCACTGCCTCCTCCCCTACCCTCACTGCCTGCTCCCCTACCCTCACTTCCGCCTCCCCTACGCTCACTGCCTCTCCCCTACCCTCACTGCCTCGTCCCCTACCCTCACTGCTTCCTCCTCTATCCTCACTGCCTCCTCCCCTACCATCACTGCCTCCTCCCCTACGCTCACTGCCTCCTCCACTACACTCACTGCCCCCTCCCCTACGCTCACTGCCTCGTCCCCTACGCTCACTGCCTCCTCCCCTACGCTCACTGCCTCCTCCCCTACGCTCACTGCCTCCTCCACCACGCTCACTGCCTCCTCCCCTACGCTCACTGCATCCTCCCCTACCCTCACTGCCTCCTCCCCTACGCTCACTCCCTCGCCCCCTACGCTCACTGCCTCCTCCCCTACGCTCACTGCCTCCTCCCCTACGCTCACTGCCTCCTCCCCTACGCTCACTCCCTCGCCCCCTACGCTCACTGCCTCCTCCCCTACGCTCACTGCCTCGTCCCCTACGCTCACTGCCTCCTCCACCACGCTCACTGCCTCCTCCCCTACCCTCACTGCCTCCTCCCCTACCCTCACTGCCTACTCCCCTACGCTCACTGCTTCGTCCCCTACACTCACTGCCTCGTCCACTACCCTCACTACCTCCTCCCCTACCCTCACTGCCTCGTCCCCTACCCTTACTGCATACTCCCCTAGGCTCATTGCCTTGTCCCCTAACCTCATTGCTCCATTCCCTACACTCACTGCCTCCTCCCCTACGCTCACTGCCTCCTCCCCTACGCTCACTGCCTCGCCCCCTACGCTCACTGCCTCCTCCCCTATACTCACTGCCTCATCCCCTACGCTCACTGCCTCCTCCCCTACGCTCACTGCCTCCTTCCCTACGCTCACTGCCTCCTCCCTTACGCTCACTGCCTCCTCCCCTTCGCTCACTGCCTCCTTCCCTACGCTCACTGCCTCCTCCACTACGCTCACTTCCTCCTCCCCTACCCTCACTGCCTCCTCCCTTACCCTCACTGCCTCCTCCCCTACCCTCACTGCCTCCTCCCCTACCCTCACTGCCTCGTCCCCTACTCTCACTTCCTCCTCCCCTACTCTCACTTCCTCCTCCCCTACTCTCACTGCCTCCTCCACTACGCTCACTGCCTCCTCCCCTACCCTCACTGCCTCCTCCCCTACGCTCACTGCCTCGCCCCCTACGCTCACTGCCTCCTCCCCTATGCTCACTGCCTCCTCCCCTACGCTCACTGCCTCCTCCCCTACCCTCACTTCCGCCTCCCCTACGCTCACTGCCTCCTCCCCTACCCTCACTGCCTCGTCCCCTACCCTCACTGCCTCCTCCTCTATCCTCACTGCCTCCTCCCCTACCATCACTGCCTCCTCCCCTACGCTCACTGCCTCCTCCACTACACTCACTGCCCCCTCCCCTACGCTCACTGCCTCGTCCCCTACGCTCACTGCCTCCTCCCCTACGCTCACTGCCTCCTCCCCTACGCTCACTGCCTCCTCCACCACGCTCACTGCCTCCTCCCCTACGCTCACTGCCTCCTCCCCTACCCTCACTGCCTCCTCCCCTACGCTCACTCCCTCGCCCCCTACGCTCACTGCCTCCTCCCCTACGCTCACTGCCTCGTCCCCTACGCTCACTGCCTCCTCCACCACGCTCACTGCCTCCTCCCCTACCCTCACTGCCTCCTCCCCTACCCTCACTGCCTACTCCCCTACGCTCACTGCCTCGTCCCCTACACTCACTGCCTCGTCCACTACCCTCACTACCTCCTCCCCTACCCTCACCGCCTACTCCACTACGCTCACTGCCTCCTCCCCTACCCTCACTGCCTCCTCCCTTACCCTCACTGCCTCCTCCCCTACCCTCACTGCCTCCTCCCCTACCCTCACTGCCTCCTTCCCTACCCTCACTGCCTCGTCCCCTGCTCTCACTGCCTCCTCCCCTACTCTCACTGCCTCCTCCCCTACGCTCACTGCCTCCTCCCCTACGCTCACTGCCTCCTCCCCTACCCTCACTGCCTCCTCCCCTACCCTCACTGCCTCCACCACCACGCTCACTGCCTCCTACCCTCACTGCCTCCTCCCCTACCCTCAATTCCTCCTCCCCTACGCTCACTGCCTCGCCCCCTACGCTCACTGCCTCCTCCCCTACGCTCACTGCCTCCTCCCCTACGCTCACTGCCTCCTCCCCTACGCTCACTGCCTCCTTCCCTACGCTCACTGCCTCCTCCCTTACGCTCACTGCCTCCTCCCCTTCGCTCACTGCCTCCTTCCCTACGCTCACTGCCTCCTCCACTACGCTCACTTCCTCCTCCCCTACCCTCACTGCCTCCTTCCCTACCCTCACTGCCTCCTCCCCTACCCTCACTGCCTCGTCCCCTACTCTCACTTCCTCCTGCCCTACTCTCACTGCCTCCTCCCCTACGCTCACTGCCTCCACCACCACGCTCACTGCCTCCTCCCCTACCCTCACTGCCTGCTCCCCTACCCTCACTTCCGCCTCCCCTACGCTCACTGCCTCCTCCCCTACCCTCACTGCCTCGTCCCCTACCCTCACTGCTTCCTCCTCTATCCTCACTGCCTCCTCCCCTACCATCACTGCCTCCTCCCCTACGCTCACTGCCTCCTCCACTACACTCACTGCCCCCTCCCCTACGCTCACTGCGTCGTCCCCTACGCTCACTGCCTCCTCCCCTACGCTCACTGCCTCCTCCCCTACGCTCACTGCCTCCTCCACCACGCTCACTGCCTCCTCCCCTACGCTCACTGCATCCTCCCCTACCCTCACTGCCTCCTCCCCTACGCTCACTCCCTCGCCCCCTACGCTCACTGCCTCCTCCCCTACGCTCACTGCCTCCTCCCCTACGCTCCCTCCCTCGCCCCCTACGCTCACTGCCTCCTCCCCTACGCTCACTGCCTCGTCCCCTACGCTCACTGCCTCCTCCACCACGCTCACTGCCTCCTCCCCTACCCTCACTGCCTCCTCCCCTACCCTCACTGCCTACTCCCCTACGCTCACTGCTTCGTCCCCTACACTCACTGCCTCGTCCACTACCCTCACTACCTCCTCCCCTACCCTCTCTGCCTCCTCCACTACGCTCACTGCCTCCTCCCCTACCCTCACTGCCTCCTCCCTTACCCTCACTGCCTCCTCCCCCTTACCCTCACTGCCTCCTCCCCTACCCTCACTGCCTCCTTCCCTACCCTCACTGCCTCGTCCCCTGCTCTCACTGCCTCCTCCCCTACTCTCACTGCCTCCTCCCCTACGCTCACTGCCTCCTCCCCTACCCTCACTGCCTCCTCCCCTACCCTCACTGCCTCCACCACCACGCTCACTGCCTCCTACCCTCACTGCCTCCTCCCCTACCCTCAATTCCTCCTCCCCTACGCTCACTGCCTCCTCCCCTACGCTCACTGCCTCCTCCCCTACGCTCACTGCCTCGTCCCCTACGCTCACTGCCTCCTCCCCTACGCTCACTGCCTCGTCCCCTACGCTCACTGCCTCCTCCCCTACCCTCACTGCCTCCTCCCCTATGCTCACTTCCTCCTCCCCTACCCTCACTGCCTCCTCCACTACGCTCACTGCCTCCTCCCCTACCCTCACTGCCTCCTCCCCTACGCTCACTGCCTCGCCCCCTACGCTCACTGCCTCCTCCCCTATGCTCACTGCCTCCTCCCCTACGCTCACTGCCTCCTCCCCTACGCTCACTGCCTCCTCCCCTACGCTCACTGCCTCCTTCCCTACGCTCACTGCCTCCTCCCTTACGCTCACTGCCTCCTCCCCTTCGCTCACTGCCTCCTTCCCTACGCTCACTGCCTCCTCCACTACGCTCACTTCCTCCTCCCCTACCCTCACTGCCTCCTCCCTTACCCTCACTGCCTCCTCCCCTACCCTCACTGCCTCCTCCCCTACCCTCACTGCCTCGTCCCCTACTCTCACTTCCTCCTCCCCTACTCTCACTGCCTCCTCCCCTACGCTCACTGCCTCCTCCCCTACCCTCACTGCCTCCACCACCACGCTCACTGCCTCCTCCCCTACCCTCACTGCCTCCTCCCCTACCCTCACTTCCGCCTCCCCTACGCTCACTGCCTCCTCCCCTACCCTCACTGCCTCGTCCCCTACCCTCACTGCCTCCTCCTCTATCCTCACTGCATCCTCCCCTACCATCACTGCCTCCTCCCCTACGCTCACTGCCTCCTCCACTACACTCACTGCCCCCTCCCCTACGCTCACTGCCTCGTCCCCTACGCTCACTGCCTCCTCCCCTACGCTCACTGCCTCCTCCCCTACGCTCACTGCCTCCTCCACCACGCTCACTGCCTCCTCCCCTACGCTCACTGCCTCCTCCCCTACCCTCACTGCCTCCTCCCCTACGCTCACTCCCTCGCCCCCTACGCTCACTGCCTCCTCCCCTACGCTCACTGCCTCGTCCCCTACGCTCACTGCCTCCTCCACCACGCTCACTGCCTCCTCCCCTACCCTCACTGCCTCCTCCCCTACCCTCACTGCCTACTCCCCTACGCTCACTGCCTCGTCCCCTACACTCACTGCCTCGTCCACTACCCTCACTACCTCCTCCCCTACCCTCACCGCCTACTCCACTACGCTCACTGCCTCCTCCCCTACCCTCACTGCCTCCTCCCTTACCCTCACTGCCTCCCCCCCTACCCTCACTGCCTCCTCCCCTACCCTCACTGCCTCCTTCCCTACCCTCACTGCCTCGTCCCCTGCTCTCACTGCCTCCTCCCCTACTCTCACTGCCTCCTCCCCTACGCTCACTGCCTCCTCCCCTACCCTCACTGCCTCCTCCCCTACCCTCACTGCCTCCACCACCACGCTCACTGCCTCCTACCCTCACTGCCTCCTCCCCTACCCTCAATTCCTCCTCCCCTACGCTCACTGCCTCGCCCCCTACGCTCACTGCCTCCTCCCCTATGCTCACTGCCTCCTCCCCTACGCTCACTGCCTCCTCCCCTACGCTCACTGCCTCCTTCCCTACGCTCACTGCCTCCTCCCTTACGCTCACTGCCTCCTCCCCTTCGCTCACTGCCTCCTTCCCTACGCTCACTGCCTCCTCCACTACGCTCACTTCCTCCTCCCCTACCCTCACTGCCTCCTTCCCTACCCTCACTGCCTCCTCCCCTACCCTCACTGCCTCGTCCCCTACTCTCACTTCCTCCTGCCCTACTCTCACTGCCTCCTCCCCTACGCTCACTGCCTCCTCCCCTACCCTCACTGCCTCCACCACCACGCTCACTGCCTCCTCCCCTACCCTCACTGCCTGCTCCCCTACCCTCACTTCCGCCTCCCCTACGCTCACTGCCTCCTCCCCTACCCTCACTGCCTCGTCCCCTACCCTCACTGCCTCCTCCTCTATCCTCACTGCCTCCTCCCCTACCATCACTGCCTCCTCCCCTACGCTCACTGCCTCCTCCACTACACTCACTGCCCCCTCCCCTACGCTCACTGCCTCGTCCCCTACGCTCACTGCCTCCTCCCCTACGCTCACTGCCTCCTCCCCTACGCTCACTGCCTCCTCCACCACGCTCACTGCCTCCTCCCCTACGCTCACTGCATCCTCCCCTACCCTCACTGCCTCCTCCCCTACGCTCACTCCCTCGCCCCCTACGCTCACTGCCTCCTCCCCTACGCTCACTGCCTCCTCCCCTACGCTCACTCCCTCGCCCCCTACGCTCACTGCCTCCTCCCCTACGCTCACTGCCTCGTCCCCTACGCTCACTGCCTCCTCCACCACGCTCACTGCCTCCTCCCCTACCCTCACTGCCTCCTCCCCTACCCTCACTGCCTACTCCCCTACGCTCACTGCTTCGTCCCCTACACTCACTGCCTCGTCCACTACCCTCACTACCTCCTCCCCTACCCTCTCTGCCTCCTCCACTACGCTCACTGCCTCCTCCCCTACCCTCACTGCCTCCTCCCTTACCCTCACTGCCTCCTCCCCCTTACCCTCACTGCCTCCTCCCCTACCCTCACTGCCTCCTTCCCTACCCTCACTGCCTCGTCCCCTGCTCTCACTGCCTCCTCCCCTACTCTCACTGCCTCCTCCCCTACGCTCACTGCCTCCTCCCCTACCCTCACTGCCTCCTCCCCTACCCTCACTGCCTCCACCACCACGCTCACTGCCTCCTACCCTCACTGCCTCCTCCCCTACCCTCAATTCCTCCTCCCCTACGCTCACTGCCTCCTCCCCTACGCTCACTGCCTCCTCCCCTACGCTCACTGCCTCGTCCCCTACGCTCACTGCCTCCTCCCCTACGCTCACTGCCTCGTCCCCTACGCTCACTGCCTCCTCCCCTACCCTCACTGCCTCCTCCCCTATGCTCACTTCCTCCTCCCCTACCCTCACTGCCTCCTCCACTACGCTCACTGCCTCCTCCCCTACCCTCACTGCCTCCTCCACTACTCTGACTGCCTCGTCCCCTACCCTTACTGCATACTCCCCTAGGCTCATTGCCTTGTCCCCTAACCTCATTGCTCCATTCCCTACACTCACTGCCTCCTCCCCTACGCTCACTGCCTCCTCCCCTACGCTCACTGCCTCGCCCCCTACGCTCACTGCCTCCTCCCCTATGCTCACTGCCTCCTCCCCTACGCTCACTGCCTCCTCCCCTACGCTCACTGCCTCCTTCCCTACGCTCACTGCCTCCTCCCTTACGCTCACTGCCTCCTCCCCTTCGCTCACTGCCTCCTTCCCTACGCTCACTGCCTCCTCCACTACGCTCACTTCCTCCTCCCCTACCCTCACTGCCTCCTCCCTTACCCTCACTGCCTCCTCCCCTACCCTCACTGCCTCCTCCCCTACCCTCACTGCCTCGTCCCCTACTCTCACTTCCTCCTCCCCTACTCTCACTGCCTCCTCCCCTACGCTCACTGCCTCCTCCCCTACCCTCACTGCCTCCACCACCACGCTCACTGCCTCCTCCCCTACCCTCACTGCCTCCTCCCCTACCCTCACTTCCGCCTCCCCTACGCTCACTGCCTCCTCCCCTACCCTCACTGCCTCGTCCCCTACCCTCACTGCCTCCTCCTCTATCCTCACTGCCTCCTCCCCTACCATCACTGCCTCCTCCCCTACGCTCACTGCCTCCTCCACTACACTCACTGCCCCCTCCCCTACGCTCACTGCCTCCTCCCCTACGCTCACTGCCTCCTCCCCTATGCTCACTGCCTCCTCCCCTACGCTCACTGCCTCCTCCACCACGCTCACTGCCTCCTCCCCTACGCTCACTGCCTCCTCCCCTACCCTCACTGCCTCCTCCCCTACCCTCACTGCCTCCTCCTCTATCCTCACTGCCTCCTCCCCTACCATCACTGCCTCCTCCCCTACGCTCACTGCCTCCTCCACTACACTCACTGCCTCGTCCCCTACCCTCACTGCCTCCTCCTCTATCCTCACTGCCTCCTCCCCTACCATCACTGCCTCCTCCCCTACGCTCACTGCCTCCTCCACTACACTCACTGCCCCCTCCCCTACGCTCACTGCCTCCTCCCCTACGCTCACTGCCTCCTCCCCTACGCTCACTGCCTCGTCCCCTACCCTCACTGCCTCCTCCTCTATCCTCACTGCCTCCTCCCCTACCATCACTGCCTCCTCCCCTACGCTCACTGCCTCCTCCACTACACTCACTGCCTCCTCCCCTACGCTCACTGCCTCCTCCACTACACTCACTGCCCCCTCCCCTACGCTCACTGCCTCCTCCCCTACGCTCACTGCCTCCTCCCCTACGCTCACTGCCTCCTCCCCTACGCTCACTGCCTCCTCCCCTACGCTCACTGCCTCCTCCACCACGCTCACTGCCTCCTCCCCTACCCTCACTGCCTCGTCCCCTACCCTCACTGCCTCCTCCTCTATCCTCACTGCCTCCTCCCCTACCATCACTGCCTCCTCCCCTACGCTCACTGCCTCCTCCACTACACTCACTGCCTCCTCCCCTACGCTCACTGCCTCCTCCACTACACTCACTGCCCCCTCCCCTACGCTCACTGCCTCCTCCCCTACGCTCACTGCCTCCTCCCCTACGCTCACTGCCTCCTCCCCTACGCTCACTGCCTCCTCCACCACGCTCACTGCCTCCTCCCCTACGCTCACTGCCTCCTCCCCTACCCTCACTGCCTCCTCCCCTACGCTCACTCCCTCGCCCCCTACGCTCACTGCCTCCTCCCCTACGCTCACTGCCTCGTCCCCTACGCTCACTGCCTCCTCCACCACGCTCACTGCCTCCTCCCCTACCCTCACTGCCTCCTCCCCTACCCTCACTGCCTACTCCCCTACGCTCACTGCCTCGTCCCCTACACTCACTGCCTCGTCCACTACCCTCACTACCTCCTCCCCTACCCTCACCGCCTACTCCACTACGCTCACTGCCTCCTCCCCTACCCTCACTGCTTCCTCCCTTACCCTCACTGCCTCCTCCCCTACCCTCACTGCCTCCTCCCCTACCCTCACTGCCTCCTCCCCTACCCTCACTGCCTCCACCACCACGCTCACTGCCTCCTACCCTCACTGCCTCCTCCCCTACCCTCAATTCCTCCTCCCCTACGCTCACCGCCTCGCCCCCTACACTCACTGCCTCCTCCCCTATGCTCACTGCCTCCTCCCCTTCGCTCACTGCCTCCTCCCCTACGCTCACTGCCTCCTTCCCTACGCTCACTGCCTCCTCCCTTACGCTCACTGCCTCCTCCCCTTCGCTCACTGCCTCCTTCCCTACGCTCACTGCCTCCTCCACTACGCTCACTTCCTCCTCCACTACGCTCACTTCCTCCTCCCCTACCCTCACTGCCTCCTCCCTTACCCTCACTGCCTCCTCCCCTACCCTCACTGCCTCCTCCCCTACCCTCACTGCCTCGTCCCCTACTCTCACTTCCTCCTGCCCTACTCTCACTGCCTCATCCCCTACGCTCACTGCCTCCTCCCCTACCCTCACTGCCTCCACCACCACGCTCACTGCCTCCTCCCCTACCCTCACTGCCTCCTCCCCTACCCTCACTTCCGCCTCCCCTACGCTCACTGCCTCCTCCCCTACCCTCACTGCCTCGTCCCCTACCCTCACTGCCTCCTCCTCTATCCTCACTGCCTCCTCCCCTACCATCACTGCCTCCTCCCCTACGCTCACTGCCTCCTCCACTACACTCACTGCCTCCTCCCCTACGCTCACTGCCTCGTCCCCTACGCTCACTGCCTCCTCCCCTACGCTCACTGCCTCCTCCCCTACGCTCACTGCCTCCTCCACCACGCTCACTGCCTCCTCCCCTACGCTCACTGCATCCTCCCCTACCCTCACTGCCTCCTCCCCTACGCTCACTCCCTCGCCCCCTACGCTCACTGCCTCCTCCCCTACGCTCACTGCCTCCTCCCCTACGCTCACTGCCTCCTCCCCTACGCTCACTGCCTCCTCCCCTACGCTCACTGCCTCGTCCCCTACGCTCACTGCCTCCTCCACCACGCTCACTGCCTCCTCCCCTACCCTCACTGCCTCCTCCCCTACCCTCACTGCCTACTCCCCTACGCTCACTGCTTCGTCCCCTACACTCACTGCCTCGTCCACTACCCTCACTACCTCCTCCCCTACCCTCTCTGCCTCCTCCACTACGCTCACTGCCTCCTCCCCTACCCTCACTGCCTCCTCCCTTACCCTCACTGCCTCCTCCCCCTTACCCTCACTGCCTCCTCCCCTACCCTCACTGCCTCCTTCCCTACCCTCACTGCCTCGTCCCCTGCTCTCACTGCCTCCTCCCCTACTCTCACTGCCTCCTCCCCTACGCTCACTGCCTCGTCCCCTACCCTCACTGCCTCCTCCCCTACCCTCACTGCCTCCACCACCACGCTCACTGCCTCCTACCCTCACTGCCTCCTCCCCTACCCTCAATTCCTCCTCCCCTACGCTCACTGCCTCCTCCCCTACGCTCACTGCCTCCTCCCCTACGCTCACTGCCTCGTCCCCTACGCTCACTGCCTCCTCCCCTACGCTCACTGCCTCGTCCCCTACGCTCACTGCCTCCTCCCCTACCCTCACTGCCTCCTCCCCTATGCTCACTTCCTCCTCCCCTACCCTCACTGCCTCCTCCACTACGCTCACTGCCTCCTCCCCTACCCTCACTGCCTCCTCCCCTACGCTCACTGCCTCGCCCCCTACGCTCACTGCCTCCTCCCCTACGCTCACTGCCTCCTCCCCTACGCTCACTGCCTCCTCCCTTACGCTCACTGCCTCCTTCCCTACGCTCACTGCCTCCTCCCTTACGCTCACTGCCTCCTCCCCTTCGCTCACTGCCTCCTCCCCTTCGCTCACTGCCTCCTTCCCTACGCTCACTGCCTCCTCCACTACGCTCACTTCCTCCTCCCCTACCCTCACTGCCTCCTCCCTTACCCTCACTGCCTCCTCCCCTACCCTCACTGCCTCCTCCCCTACCCTCACTGCCTCGTCCCCTACTCTCACTTCCTCCTCCCCTACTCTCACTGCCTCCTCCCCTACCCTCACTGCCTCCTCCCCTACCCTCACTGCCTCCACCACCACGCTCACTGCCTCCTCCCCTACCCTCACTGCCTCCTCCCCTACCCTCACTTCCGCCTCCCCTACGCTCACTGCCTCCTCCCCTACCCTCACTGCCTCGTCCCCTACCCTCACTGCCTCCTCCTCTATCCTCACTGCATCCTCCCCTACCATCACTGCCTCCTCCCCTACGCTCACTGCCTCCTCCACTACACTCACTGCCCCCTCCCCTACGCTCACTGCCTCGTCCCCTACGCTCACTGCCTCCTCCCCTACGCTCACTGCCTCCTCCCCTACGCTCACTGCCTCCTCCACCACGCTCACTGCCTCCTCCCCTACGCTCACTGCCTCCTCCCCTACCCTCACTGCCTCCTCCCCTACGCTCACTCCCTCGCCCCCTACGCTCACTGCCTCCTCCCCTACGCTCACTGCCTCGTCCCCTACGCTCACTGCCTCCTCCACCACGCTCACTGCCTCCTCCCCTACCCTCACTGCCTCCTCCCCTACCCTCACTGCCTACTCCCCTACGCTCACTGCCTCGTCCCCTACACTCACTGCCTCGTCCACTACCCTCACTACCTCCTCCCCTACCCTCACCGCCTACTCCACTACGCTCACTGCCTCCTCCCCTACCCTCACTGCCTCCTCCCTTACCCTCACTGCCTCCTCCCCTACCCTCACTGCCTCCTCCCCTACCCTCACTGCCTCCTTCCCTACCCTCACTGCCTCGTCCCCTGCTCTCACTGCCTCCTCCCCTACTCTCACTGCCTCCTCCCCTACGCTCACTGCATCCTCCCCTACCCTCACTGCCTCCTCCCCTACCCTCACTGCCTCCACCACCACGCTCACTGCCTCCTACCCTCACTGCCTCCTCCCCTACCCTCAATTCCTCCTCCCCTACGCTCACTGTTTCGCCCCCTACGCTCACTGCCTCCTCCCCTATGCTCACTGCCTCCTCCCCTACGCTCACTGCCTCCTCCCCTACGCTCACTGCCTCCTTCCCTACGCTCACTGCCTCCTCCCTTACGCTCACTGCCTCCTCCCCTTCGCTCACTGCCTCCTTCCCTACGCTCACTGCCTCCTCCCCTACGCTCACTGCCTCGTCCCCTACGCTCACTGCCTCCTCCCCTACCCTCACTGCCTCCTCCCCTATGCTCACTTCCTCCTCCCCTACCCTCACTGCCTCCTCCACTACGCTCACTGCCTCCTCCCCTACCCTCACTGCCTCCTCCCCTACGCTCACTGCCTCGCCCCCTACGCTCACTGCCTCCTCCCCTACGCTCACTGCCTCCTCCCCTACGCTCACTGCCTCCTCCCTTACGCTCACTGCCTCCTTCCCTACGCTCACTGCCTCCTCCCTTACGCTCACTGCCTCCTCCCCTTCGCTCACTGCCTCCTTCCCTACGCTCACTGCCTCCTCCACTACGCTCACTTCCTCCTCCCCTACCCTCACTGCCTCCTCCCTTACCCTCACTGCCTCCTCCCCTACCCTCACTGCCTCCTCCCCTACCCTCACTGCCTCGTCCCCTACTCTCACTTCCTCCTCCCCTACTCTCACTGCCTCCTCCCCTACCCTCACTGCCTCCTCCCCTACCCTCACTGCCTCCACCACCACGCTCACTGCCTCCTCCCCTACCCTCACTGCCTCCTCCCCTACCCTCACTTCCGCCTCCCCTACGCTCACTGCCTCCTCCCCTACCCTCACTGCCTCGTCCCCTACCCTCACTGCCTCCTCCTCTATCCTCACTGCATCCTCCCCTACCATCACTGCCTCCTCCCCTACGCTCACTGCCTCCTCCACTACACTCACTGCCCCCTCCCCTACGCTCACTGCCTCGTCCCCTACGCTCACTGCCTCCTCCCCTACGCTCACTGCCTCCTCCCCTACGCTCACTGCCTCCTCCACCACGCTCACTGCCTCCTCCCCTACGCTCACTGCCTCCTCCCCTACCCTCACTGCCTCCTCCCCTACGCTCACTCCCTCGCCCCCTACGCTCACTGCCTCCTCCCCTACGCTCACTGCCTCGTCCCCTACGCTCACTGCCTCCTCCACCACGCTCACTGCCTCCTCCCCTACCCTCACTGCCTCCTCCCCTACCCTCACTGCCTACTCCCCTACGCTCACTGCCTCGTCCCCTAAACTCACTGCCTCGTCCACTACCCTCACTACCTCCTCCCCTACCCTCACCGCCTACTCCACTACGCTCACTGCCTCCTCCCCTACCCTCACTGCCTCCTCCCTTACCCTCACTGCCTCCTCCCCTACCCTCACTGCCTCCTCCCCTACCCTCACTGCCTCCTTCCCTACCCTCACTGCCTCGTCCCCTGCTCTCACTGCCTCCTCCCCTACTCTCACTGCCTCCTCCCCTACGCTCACTGCATCCTCCCCTACCCTCACTGCCTCCTCCCCTACCCTCACTGCCTCCACCACCACGCTCACTGCCTCCTACCCTCACTGCCTCCTCCCCTACCCTCAATTCCTCCTCCCCTACGCTCACTGTTTCGCCCCCTACGCTCACTGCCTCCTCCCCTATGCTCACTGCCTCCTCCCCTACGCTCACTGCCTCCTCCCCTACGCTCACTGCCTCCTTCCCTACGCTCACTGCCTCCTCCCTTACGCTCACTGCCTCCTCCCCTTCGCTCACTGCCTCCTTCCCTACGCTCACTGCCTCCTCCACTACGCTCACTTCCTCCTCCCCTACCCTCACTGCCTCCTTCCCTACCCTCACTGCCTCCTCCCCTACCCTCACTGCCTCGTCCCCTACTCTCACTTCCTCCTGCCCTACTCTCACTGCCTCCTCCCCTACGCTCACTGCCACCTCCCCTACCCTCACTGCCTCCACCACCACGCTCACTGCCTCCTCCCCTACCCTCACTGCCTGCACCCCTACCCTCACTTCCGCCTCCCCTACGCTCACTGCCTCCTCCCCTACCCTCACTGCCTCCTCCCCTACCCTCACTGCCTCCTCCTCTATCCTCACTGCCTCCTCCCCTACCATCACTGCCTCCTCCCCTACGCTCACTGCCTCCTCCACTACACTCACTGCCCCCTCCCCTACGCTCACTGCCTCGTCCCCTACGCTCACTGCCTCCTCCCCTACGCTCACTGCCTCCTCCCCTACGCTCACTGCCTCCTCCACCACGCTCACTGCCTCCTCCCCTACGCTCACTGCATCCTCCCCTACCCTCACTGCCTCCTCCCCTACGCTCACTCCCTCGCCCCCTACGCTCACTGCCTCCTCCCCTACGCTCACTGCCTCCTCCCCTACGCTCACTCCCTCGCCCCCTACGCTCACTGCCTCCTCCCCTACGCTCACTGCCTCCTCCCCTACGCTCACTGCCTCCTCCCCTACGCTCACTGCCTCCTCCCCTACGCTCACTGCCTCCTCCACCACGCTCACTGCCTCCTCCCCTACCCTCACTGCCTCCTCCCCTACCCTCACTGCCTCCTCCCCTACGCTCACTGCTTCGTCCCCTACACTCACTGCCTCGTCCACTACCCTCACTACCTCCTCCCCTACCCTCTCTGCCTCCTCCACTACGCTCACTGCCTCCTCCCCTACCCTCACTGCCTCCTCCCTTACCCTCACTGCCTCCTCCCCCTTACCCTCACTGCCTCCTCCCCTACCCTCACTGCCTCCTCCCCTATGCTCACTTCCTCCTCCCCTACCCTCACTGCCTCCTCCACTACGCTCACTGCCTCCTCCCCTACCCTCACTGCCTCCTCCCCTACGCTCACTGCCTCGCCCCCTACGCTCACTGCCTCCTCCCCTACGCTCACTGCCTCCTCCCCTACGCTCACTGCCTCCTCCCTTACGCTCACTGCCTCCTTCCCTACGCTCACTGCCTCCTCCCTTACGCTCACTGCCTCCTCCCCTTCGCTCACTGCCTCCTCCCCTTCGCTCACTGCCTCCTTCCCTACGCTCACTGCCTCCTCCACTACGCTCACTTCCTCCTCCCCTACCCTCACTGCCTCCTCCCTTACCCTCACTGCCTCCTCCCCTACCCTCACTGCCTCCTCCCCTACCCTCACTGCCTCGTCCCCTACTCTCACTTCCTCCTCCCCTACTCTCACTGCCTCCTCCCCTACCCTCACTGCCTCCTCCCCTACCCTCACTGCCTCCACCACCACGCTCACTGCCTCCTCCCCTACCCTCACTGCCTCCTCCCCTACCCTCACTTCCGCCTCCCCTACGCTCACTGCCTCCTCCCCTACCCTCACTGCCTCGTCCCCTACCCTCACTGCCTCCTCCTCTATCCTCACTGCATCCTCCCCTACCATCACTGCCTCCTCCCCTACGCTCACTGCCTCCTCCACTACACTCACTGCCCCCTCCCCTACGCTCACTGCCTCGTCCCCTACGCTCACTGCCTCCTCCCCTACGCTCACTGCCTCCTCCCCTACGCTCACTGCCTCCTCCACCACGCTCACTGCCTCCTCCCCTACGCTCACTGCCTCCTCCCCTACCCTCACTGCCTCCTCCCCTACGCTCACTCCCTCGCCCCCTACGCTCACTGCCTCCTCCCCTACGCTCACTGCCTCGTCCCCTACGCTCACTGCCTCCTCCACCACGCTCACTGCCTCCTCCCCTACCCTCACTGCCTCCTCCCCTACCCTCACTGCCTACTCCCCTACGCTCACTGCCTCGTCCCCTACACTCACTGCCTCGTCCACTACCCTCACTACCTCCTCCCCTACCCTCACCGCCTACTCCACTACGCTCACTGCCTCCTCCCCTACCCTCACTGCCTCCTCCCTTACCCTCACTGCCTCCTCCCCTACCCTCACTGCCTCCTCCCCTACCCTCACTGCCTCCTTCCCTACCCTCACTGCCTCGTCCCCTGCTCTCACTGCCTCCTCCCCTACTCTCACTGCCTCCTCCCCTACGCTCACTGCATCCTCCCCTACCCTCACTGCCTCCTCCCCTACCCTCACTGCCTCCACCACCACGCTCACTGCCTCCTACCCTCACTGCCTCCTCCCCTACCCTCAATTCCTCCTCCCCTACGCTCACTGTTTCGCCCCCTACGCTCACTGCCTCCTCCCCTATGCTCACTGCCTCCTCCCCTACGCTCACTGCCTCCTCCCCTACGCTCACTGCCTCCTTCCCTACGCTCACTGCCTCCTCCCTTACGCTCACTGCCTCCTCCCCTTCGCTCACTGCCTCCTTCCCTACGCTCACTGCCTCCTCCCCTACGCTCACTGCCTCGTCCCCTACGCTCACTGCCTCCTCCCCTACCCTCACTGCCTCCTCCCCTATGCTCACTTCCTCCTCCCCTACCCTCACTGCCTCCTCCACTACGCTCACTGCCTCCTCCCCTACCCTCACTGCCTCCTCCCCTACGCTCACTGCCTCGCCCCCTACGCTCACTGCCTCCTCCCCTACGCTCACTGCCTCCTCCCCTACGCTCACTGCCTCCTCCCTTACGCTCACTGCCTCCTTCCCTACGCTCACTGCCTCCTCCCTTACGCTCACTGCCTCCTCCCCTTCGCTCACTGCCTCCTTCCCTACGCTCACTGCCTCCTCCACTACGCTCACTTCCTCCTCCCCTACCCTCACTGCCTCCTCCCTTACCCTCACTGCCTCCTCCCCTACCCTCACTGCCTCCTCCCCTACCCTCACTGCCTCGTCCCCTACTCTCACTTCCTCCTCCCCTACTCTCACTGCCTCCTCCCCTACCCTCACTGCCTCCTCCCCTACCCTCACTGCCTCCACCACCACGCTCACTGCCTCCTCCCCTACCCTCACTGCCTCCTCCCCTACCCTCACTTCCGCCTCCCCTACGCTCACTGCCTCCTCCCCTACCCTCACTGCCTCGTCCCCTACCCTCACTGCCTCCTCCTCTATCCTCACTGCATCCTCCCCTACCATCACTGCCTCCTCCCCTACGCTCACTGCCTCCTCCACTACACTCACTGCCCCCTCCCCTACGCTCACTGCCTCGTCCTCTACGCTCACTGCCTCCTCCCCTACGCTCACTGCCTCCTCCCCTACGCTCACTGCCTCCTCCACCACGCTCACTGCCTCCTCCCCTACGCTCACTGCCTCCTCCCCTACCCTCACTGCCTCCTCCCCTACGCTCACTCCCTCGCCCCCTACGCTCACTGCCTCCTCCCCTACGCTCACTGCCTCGTCCCCTACGCTCACTGCCTCCTCCACCACGCTCACTGCCTCCTCCCCTACCCTCACTGCCTCCTCCCCTACCCTCACTGCCTACTCCCCTACGCTCACTGCCTCGTCCCCTACACTCACTGCCTCGTCCACTACCCTCACTACCTCCTCCCCTACCCTCACCGCCTACTCCACTACGCTCACTGCCTCCTCCCCTACCCTCACTGCCTCCTCCCTTACCCTCACTGCCTCCTCCCCTACCCTCACTGCCTCCTCCCCTACCCTCACTGCCTCCTTCCCTACCCTCACTGCCTCGTCCCCTGCTCTCACTGCCTCCTCCCCTACTCTCACTGCCTCCTCCCCTACGCTCACTGCATCCTCCCCTACCCTCACTGCCTCCTCCCCTACCCTCACTGCCTCCACCACCACGCTCACTGCCTCCTACCCTCACTGCCTCCTCCCCTACCCTCAATTCCTCCTCCCCTACGCTCACTGTTTCGCCCCCTTCGCTCACTGCCTCCTTCCCTACGCTCACTGCCTCCTCCACTACGCTCACTTCCTCCTCCCCTACCCTCACTGCCTCCTTCCCTACCCTCACTGCCTCCTCCCCTACCCTCACTGCCTCGTCCCCTACTCTCACTTCCTCCTGCCCTACTCTCACTGCCTCCTCCCCTACGCTCACTGCCACCTCCCCTACCCTCACTGCCTCCACCACCACGCTCACTGCCTCCTCCCCTACCCTCACTGCCTGCACCCCTACCCTCACTTCCGCCTCCCCTACGCTCACTGCCTCCTCCCCTACCCTCACTGCCTCGTCCCCTACCCTCACTGCCTCCTCCTCTATCCTCACTGCCTCCTCCCCTACCATCACTGCCTCCTCCCCTACGCTCACTGCCTCCTCCACTACACTCACTGCCCCCTCCCCTACGCTCACTGCCTCGTCCCCTACGCTCACTGCCTCGTCCCCTACGCTCACTGCCTCCTCCCCTACGCTCACTGCCTCCTCCCCTACGCTCACTGCCTCCTCCACCACGCTCACTGCCTCCTCCACCACGCTCACTGCCTCCTCCCCTACGCTCACTGCATCCTCCCCTACCCTCACTGCCTCCTCCCCTACGCTCACTCCCTCGCCCCCTACGCTCACTGCCTCCTCCCCTACGCTCACTGCCTCCTCCCCTACGCTCACTCCCTCGCCCCCTACGCTCACTGCCTCCTCCCCTACGCTCACTGCCTCCTCCCCTACGCTCACTGCCTCCTCCCCTACGCTCACTGCCTCCTCCCCTACGCTCACTGCCTCCTCCACCACGCTCACTGCCTCCTCCCCTACCCTCACTGCCTCCTCCCCTACCCTCACTGCCTCCTCCCCTACGCTCACTGCTTCGTCCCCTACACTCACTGCCTCGTCCACTACCCTCACTACCTCCTCCCCTACCCTCTCTGCCTCCTCCACTACGCTCACTGCCTCCTCCCCTACCCTCACTGCCTCCTCCCTTACCCTCACTGCCTCCTCCCCCTTACCCTCACTGCCTCCTCCCCTACCCTCACTGCCTCGTCCCCTGCTCTCACTGCCTCCTCCCCTACTCT